>NC_052151.1:154705518-154992501 GCF_902713615.1 Scyliorhinus canicula
TACCGTGTCCGGGTCTCTTTCCTAACAATGACGGACATCACCTGCAGGAGGAGACTCCGGCTGCGTAGGCGGACCGTGATACATATCTGCCAACTCCTGTCGCACCTCGCCCCACGTGGAACGGGGGGAGGACACGCGATCCCGGTTACCATCAAGGTGACGGTCGCTCTTAACTTCTATGCTACCGGCTCCTTCCAGTCTCCGAGCGGGGACCTCTCCGGGATCTCCCAGTCATCGGTGCACAGGTGTATCCGGGATGTGACCGACGCCCTCTATGCCATCGCGGACCGCTACATCACCTTACCCGAGGACCAAGCAAGTCAAGACTCAAGAGCTCGTGGATTTGCCAGCGTGGCCGGGATACCGAGGGGGCAGGGGGCATCCGATTGTGTTCACGTCCCCATGCACCCGCCTGCAGGGGACAGGGACGTGTTCACAAACAGAAGGGGGACATACTCCATGAATATCCAGGTGGTATGCGACCCCCACATGAGGATCATGAATGTCTGTGCAAGGTTCCCAGGGAGTGTGCATGACTCCTACATACTGGCGCAGTCGTTCATCCCTGCGATGTTTGAGGGACGTCCCCCCCGGCTGAGGGGCTGGTTGCTAGGTGACAGGGGTTATCTGCTGAGGTCTTGGCTGATGACGCCTATACGGAGGCCTCAGACCAATGCGGAAACACGATACAACGAGGCACATGCAGCAACCAGGGGTGTGGTGGAGCGCTGCCTTGGCCTCCTGAAGATGAGATTCAGGTGCCTGGACCGCTCCGGAGGGGCCCTGCAGTACCAGGCCGACAGGGTCGCTCGCATTGTTGTGGTCTGCTGTGCCCTGCACAATATCGCGATGCAGAGGGGAGATGACCTGCTGCAGGAGGCGGAGGGAGAAGCCAGTGGCAGTGGAGGAGGAGGAGAGGGAGGAGGAGAGGGAGGAGGAGGAGGAGGAGGAGTAGGAGGCTGGCGGAGTGGCAGGCGCAGCACGCAGACACGACCCAGGTGCTGGTGATGTCCAGGAGGCGGCACGACGGAACGGCGAGGACGGCGGGCACGCAACGCCTTGGTGGCAGCACGGTTCACGCGTCACATGTGACGTCCCCGCTGAACACCAAACCACCACCTGCATCGCTAGTCGTGCAGAGGGTCAACACACAACTGCCAGCACCACAACCCCCCCCCCCCCCCTCAACCCCCTCTCAGTGTACACTGCTCCACTTCGACATCACCCTTACCACTGGGTCCAGACGGTATGGCACAACATTGATGGCTGTGTCAGCGGGTGTGATCAGTGCCATGTGGAATGATGACAGCCCGCTCTGTGAAGAGCTGTGAGCTCAGAATCGTTAGAGAGAGTCTGACCCATGGCAAAAGCGGAACCATCCACCTTGGTGGCCGCTGATATCGTCACGGACACTCTATCATGTGCCCGTGTGGGCTAGCTGTGGGAAGGGGTAGGGGCAGGGACTGCACACCCGGCACCGAAGTTTCACCGCTCGTCAGCCCCAGCGACACTCGGTCACCATCACGATTCCTGTGGCTGTGGAACAATCACACGGTATTACAAGTAAGGTGGAACAGTGCGTTTAATGTTAACAATTATTTACAGGTGCCCTAGCCCCTACAACTAAACTGTGCCCTTCACCCATGCCAACTTACTCAGTGTCTATCTTAGTTGCCTTACGGGCCCTACCACTACGTCTAAGTGATTCCCCAGATGATACAGCAGGAGTGGAGGAGGACTGCTGCGAATCGCCCCCCTCGACTCGTTTCTCCTTGGCCAAACGTTTCCTGGGGCGACCCGGCCTTGATGGCCAGGCTGCTCTGCGGGCGTCTCGGGTAACGTTGTGCCACCCTGCTCTGCCTGCTGCCCACCCGATGCACCAGGGATGGGACGGGGGGAGGCCGAGAATTCCGGGACGTCCCGTGATGGACTTAATGGGACGGGCCCCGAAACCTCCTCCTCCCTCGGGGAGCCCGGTGGCCCCCGGACCTCACTTTGGGACAGAGGTGTGAGCGGGGAGGTGCCCGTCGTGCCGCCGACACCTGGCAATGCCAGTCCTGGAGGCCTGCAACGGTATCGACCAGGATCCGAAGGTTTGCAGACACGGAGTCCAGGGAGTTAGACATTCCCGCCAGGGACTGTGCGATCTCAACCTGTGTGTGCACGACACCATCCAGCACATGTGTCAGGCGTTTGATGCTCTCGGCGATTGACTGCTGTGACTGGGCCATGACCTGGTGAGACTGGGCCAAGGCCCGCAGGGCGCCGGCAATGTCGTTTTGCCTCTGGCACATTGCTGCCTGTGAGAGGGCAACCCTGTCCAGGGCCGAGGATGACGCGTGCACATTAACCCCAACGCCTTGCATAATCTGACCCATTGCCTCCACCGCGGATGCCATCGTGCGGTGTCGGTCTGGGTCTCTGCCAAGAGCGGCACCACTCCCTGCTCGTGGACGCGGTTCGACTCCTCTAACAGCGTCTGCAGAGTCTGGAAGACAGCCCTCATCCCGTCATTGTGTCCCTGGGTTTCTTGATGCATCGGCTGTGCGGGTGGGTTGAGAAACTCCAGGAACTCTGAAAACGTCTGGGAGCCAGCTGCATGCTGGGCCTGGTCTGGCCTCCGCGGGTCCGGGCCCTCGGTTGCTCCGACCTCCACCTGCTGTACCTGCTCAGCTGTGATGTGCGAACCAAACTGTGACCCAGGAGACTCTTGACTAAATAGGCCCACCGGGGTGAGTGTCTGTGGGATGATGGATGGTGTGGGAGATAGCAGTGCCGCAAGCCCGATGTTGTCGCAATTTAGCGCCTCCTCAATGGTGTGGGGCCGCTCAGAGTCCGGAGGGTTATCGCTGCCCATTTCCGTGGCTTGTGGTATCGCCACCCTCTGGGCGTCCTGCTCCGCAGATTGGGGAGGATGGGACTCCCCGCTGATCGGGCACCCTTTGTCGTGCGGCCCCGGGTGAGGTGGGGGCAGATGCCTGTGTCCGTCTGCAGCCAGACGGCCCTGTCGTTCGGCATCACGTCCTAGGGAAGAGAATGAGATGGGTTATTTAGATTTGCTCGGCAGGCCGCTGGACGGTCCCAGTGGGCAGCGTGTGAAGGGACAGAGGATGGGGGAGGTATCCCAGTGGGCGGGGTGTATGATGGGACAGAGGATGGGGGAGGTATCCCAGTGGGCAGGATGTGTGATGGGACAGAGGATGGGAGAGGTATCCCAGTGGGCAGGGTGTGTGATGGGACAGAGGATGGGCGAGGTATCCCAGTGGGCAGTGTGTGTGAAGGGACAGAGGATGGGGGAGGTATCCCAGTGGGCAGGGTGTATGATGGGACAGAGGATGGGGGAGGTATCCCAGTGGGCAGGGTGTGTGAAGGGACAGAGGATGGGGGAGGGGTGGGTGTTTGTCAAGGAGGGTTGTCTCACTTGTTGCAGCTCCGCCAACCTCGCATAGCGCGACATCCCGGGTGCCAGACCCCCCAACAATGTCCAGTGCATTCTGCTCAAAGGTGGTGAGGGGGTGCAGGTTGGGCGAACCCCCTCCAGTCTGGTGCCGCTCACGGGTGTTGTGAGCGGACTTGGCCTGTTGGGGGAGGGTACATAGGTAGATCATTACAATACGGCAGGTATCAGCAGTCCGTTCAGATACTGGCACAGTTTGGGGGTCAAGTTGTCATAAGACGATTGCATTTCTCCACGGGGGCCAGAGCGCTGGGTCTGTGACAACTTTGTGAACCACCCTCAAATAATTCTGCCCCAATCCCCCTCCACCACCCCGGTGCCAGGGGGGAGTTGGGTGATTAAGTAAAGGGGGGGGGAGGGATGGTTGTGACCAGGGGGCACCTTCTTGGCACTTACCCTGGCAGCCCTGGTGAGGTCGTGAAGCTTTTTTCGGCACTGCTCTGCTGAGCGAAGGGTCTGCCCCACAGCACTGACGGCAGCACCCACCTCACGCCAGGCCTGGCGTACCGCGCTGGCAGGTTGGCGATGCCCTCTCCGCGGGCAGATGATGCCCCTCCTCTGCTCGACAGCATTGAGCAGCGTATCCACATCAGCCTCCACAAAACGAGGTGCAGCTCTCCTGGGCTCCGACATCATGGCCGACAGATTCTGTGCTCGCTCGCGTCTTTTTACGGCATCGGGCAGCGTCACGTGGGCGTGATCATTTCGTCGCCGCGTTCCGTCGTCATCGCGCACGTGATTGACGCGGCCGCTTTCCTAGCCCATTTCCTGGACGTGAATACGTCGGGAAATGGACCGTTCCCGACCGTTATAAAACGTGCCCGTTTTTTACGACAACTTCGCGATTTTTCGCAGGTGCAGAGAATCATGCCCACAGTTTATCTTGGGTAATGATATAGCTGGATCGCAGGTGGGAGTAATGCCTACTGTGGTTGATAAGCCAGTGGAAAATCAGACAACTTGAAGGATGAATATCCTGGGATTTTTACGGATTGTGTAGTAACAAGGTCGCAAAGTCACAGGTTAAGACAGGAGGAGGAATTAAAGAGTGAAGATGAAGTTGAAGTGCAATAACAGGTGGAGGATGAGGCAAATATTTTTGTTCAGGAAAATTGGCGGAGTTACAACAGAAAGATGTAGAAATAAAACAAATGTATCAGAAAACATTTACGGAAGAGGAATCTGAGTGTATACCAGAGTGTTATTGCCATAAAAATGATGTCTTGATGAGAAAATGGAGACCTTTACATATGCAGGCAGATGAAAAATGGGCAGAAGTTCATCAAGTAGTATTGCCGATAGGGTATCGAAAAGAGGTGTTACGAGTTGCACATGAGGTACCAGTGGGAGGTCATTTAGGAGTAAGGACACCTCAAGCTAAAATTCAAAAACATTTTTATTGGCCTGGACTACATAATGATGCAGTTAAATTTTGTCAATCATGTCACACATGTCAAGTGATGGGAAACCTCAAGCAGTGATAGAAACCAACGCCCTTAATACCCATTCCAGCATTTGAGGAACCTTTTACAAGGACCGCTTCCTAAAACAAAAAGTGGGAATCAATACCTTTTGACTATAATGGATGTGTCTACTCGGTTTCCAGAGGCCATTCCAGTACGTAATATTACAGCTAAAAAGATTGTGGAGGAGTTACTTGAATTCTTTACTAGATATGGACTACCCACAGAAATACAATCGGATCAAGGATCAAATTTTACCTCAAGGTTATTCAAAGAAGTTATGGATAGCTTTGGAATAAAATAATGTAAATCAACTGTGTACCATCCAGAATCACAGGGAGCGTTAGAAAGGGGCATCAGACATTAAAGACAATGTTGAGGGCTTATTGTCAAGATTATCCAGAGGATTGGGATAAAGGAATTCCATTCGTACTGTTTGCAATTTGGGATGCACCTAATGAGTCAATCAAATTCAGTCCTTTTGAACTAATTTTTGGTCATGAGGTAAGAGGACCACTTAAATTGATTAAAGAAAAATTGTTCAGTGAGCAGTCGGAACTTACATTATTGGATTACTTGTCAAATTTTAGGGAATGATTAAATAGAGCAGGTGAATTGGCTAGACAACATTTAAAAGTTGCACAAAATGTGATGAAAGGGGTAGCGGACAAGAAATCCAAAGTTTGTAATTTTGCCAGTGGAGATAAAGTTTTAGCATTGTTACCAGTGCTAGGTGAACCTTTAAAAACAAGGTTTTGTGGACCTTATCAGATTGAAAGGAAATGAAGTGAGGTGAATTATGTGGTCAAAAATGCCAAATTGAAGGACGGCTCACCGAGTGTGTCATGTGAATATCCTTTAAAGGTACTTAGAAAGGGAAGGAGAGAAAAACGAGAAGATTTTAATGATTCTAACTCAAAGTGATGAACCAAATCCAGATTACTGCGAATTTGACATACCTCAAATTAAATTGGAAAATGAAGATTCTCTTAAAGATTGGGATAAATTGTGGAGCTACCTTCCAGAGAAAGAAACGGACTGACCTGAAAGATTTATTGATATCATACGGGTAAGTTTGAAGAGATAAATTGGGAAGTACGAAAATGGCTATGCATGATGTAGATGTGGGAAATGCTCTTCCAATCAAACAACATCCATATAGAATTAACCCTTTAAATTTGGCACAGGTTAACAGAGATTGAGAGTATGCTTAAAAATGGCATAATTGAAGTGGGTTGCAGCCAATGGACGTCACCCATATTGATGGTACCAAAACCAGATGGTACCCAACAGTTATGTGTGGAGTACAGAAAGGTTAATGTAGTTACAAGAACGGACTCTTATCCTATCCCACATTTGGAGGATTGCATTGAGAAAGTGGGACAATCAGCTTTTATTTCCAAACTGGATTTACTTAAAGGTTACTGGCAGGTACCTTTTTCTGAAAGGGCGAAGGAGATTTCAGCTTTTGTGACTCCAGATGGTATATACCAATTCAAAGTTATGCCATTTGGCATGAAAAATGAACCAGCCACATTTCAACGGTTAACTAACAAAGTTGTTTCAGGATTACCCAATTGTGCGGTATACATCGACGATCTAGTAATTTTCAGCCAGACATGGAAAGAACATTTAAAACATCTGATGGAGCTATTTGATCAACTTCAGGAGGCGGGCTTGGTGGTAAACCCAGCCAAAGGTGACTTAGAAAAAGCCCAAGTCACTTTCCTTGGCCATACAATTGGACAGTGTCGAATGGTCCCACGGGATGTGAAACCAAAAGTTATTGGCGAATTTCCAATACCCTTGACACAATGAGAAATAACGTGATTTCTTGGTATGAGTGGATTCTACTGGAAATTTGTGCCAAATCTTTAGAGCGTGGTTGCTCCACTGATGGACCTGCTGAAGAAACGTCAAAATTTTCAGTGCACAGTGGAGTTTCAACAGCCATTTGATTGCCTGAAAGCTGTGATACCCAATGCTCCTGTGTTGGAGAATTACAAGGAACCCTGTGATCAGATTGAACTAAAGTATCTGACTTTAAAGAGACATGCCAAGGCTTAGAGAAACGGATGGGTGGTGCAGAGACCTTCTTGTTCAAAGAGACTGTCAATCGAGAATGATTTCAGTTGGAGGAAGAAGAACAAAGAAAAATGGACTATATTATTATACCTGTTTTCGTGTGTTTTTTCACTGTGGGCATTTCTTAAAGGATAATGAAAAGGTGAAAAATGAAACCATCTTGAAGTTGATGTTTTTTTTTCTTGTGGGGAGGTTTCATGTGTAAGTACCTTTAAGAAATGCGTGTTTATTACTGCAGTGATATCAGAGTATGGGTGGAGCTGGACTGTGTCAGATTTTTGTTTCACTTTAAGAAAAGCTTGGGTGTGTCTATGTTTTTCTGGTTTCGTTTCAGTGTTAGAGCTGCAGTCAGCTACACGAGGTGTAATGTTGTTCTCTCTGCCATGTAAAGACCATCTCTCTATCATTTGATGAATTCAGAGTGATAACAGTTCTCAGTAGTGAATTTAAACCAGATGTGCTTCTGTTAAAAGTTTTTTAAAAGTTTTATCTATGTTAAACGGAAAGCTTAAGGATTACTTAGTGCTGTATTCTTTGGGGGTTGTATTTGAATTAATGGTTGCTATAATGTTCACTGTATGTTTTAAAAAGGTTAACTTGAGTTCAGGGAATAAACATTGTTTTGCTTAAAAAAATACTTTTCGGTTTCTGCTGCACCATACCTGTAGAGTGGGCCGTGTGCTTCCCATACCACAATCTAGCAAAAGTCATGGGTCAGGTGAACTCCATGATACACTTTGGGGTTCTCTACACCCTGGCCCATAACAGGAGTTAGACAGATCTTTGATAGACAACAGGGTCAAGGGTTCTGGAGACAGACAGGAGGTTGGTGCCAGCTGGAATTGAGATCACAAATTGAGATCAGTCATGATCTTATTAAATGGTGGAGCAGGCTCGAAGGGCTGAATGGCCTACTCCTGCTTCTATAACCAATGTTTCTATGAACACCTGAAACTGAATAGCTTTGTTAATGCAATGCCATCACTCTTTCGGAATGCAGGAGCTGTGGACACCTGGTCAGCTCACAGAGACCATAATTTTCTTTGACCTGTCAGCAATGTAAGAATAAAGTTATAAAGGTCCTTTAACCTTACTGAAAATTATTCCTTCACTATGTTTGATGCTAAGGATGTTTCAGTTCCCTTGAAAGGATTGATAAATTGGGCATGCATATTTTACTTGTGCTGATCTTATCATGCCATTTGTTAGCTATATCCATTTGAAGTAACTAGCCCCACCGGGTCGATACAGCTACAGCTTGTTAACTGGCTGTATCCTGACGTACTGATCTGTGAAAGACTCAATGAAATGAGTTTTGTACTTGAATGTGCCAGAGGTGTGATTTTTGGTAAATTACTTTAACGTTGGGCTTTAAAACCACATCAAGCAGTTTGTGGGGAATTGCAGCTTTAATGTTGTCAACAGATGTTGATTTGAAGCATCCAAATACATGGTGACCAGCAGCAGTAAGATTTAGTGAACGTTGATGGAATGTGGCCTGAACTGGTGCCAGTTGTATAACAGAAGTACAGTTTACATTGCCATTTTAAAGTCTTCTGTGCTGCTTTGATCACTTTTTTAAATCAGCTCACCACAGTTATTTTTATTGGGATCTCTGAAGTAATAGCTTATTAGCATCATGCCTTACAAATTCAGTTTTAAAATACTAACTTACCATAAAATAACAGGTATCTAGCTGTGATCCATTTATTTAGCAGTCTATGGAGTTGGCTAATAACTCCAAACTTAACATTTTCCTAAAATCAAAATATTCCTTCCACCATGACAGTTGGCAGCTGCGGCTGCTGAGGCTGCTGGAAAACAACCCCAGTTACCCTCTTTATTTTATTTTTGTAAGCAGCCACTGTTTCCATTGGGCATACTGGCCGACTGATGCTCTCCCAGGCTGGCAACATGGGAAATCTGGCCGTGCCGATTCTTCCCCTGACCATGGCCCCATTATTGTGAACGTTGTTGCAGTGGCCAGAGGCTCCACGCCCTCTTCTCAGGCTCCAGGTAAACCGTTGGAAAGGGAAAGGCTTAATTAACCAGGGCCTCAGCCTAATATCCTTGCCCCCATCCAACTCATGTCAGGGCGGGAATGTGTTGGAAGGGCTGTGGATTTTCAGCCCTGTGAAGTGACATGCTGTAAAGTCCAGATGGTAAATTGGACAACTGAAATATTGATCATCAAACTAGACATTCCTGTAAATGTAGTTTCCTACTGAGGAATGAATAGATTAATTTGATCAACCAACTGCAGTTCCTAGCAACGTGGCGTAGTAGTTAGCACATTGCTGCCTCACGGCACCGAGGACCCAGGTTCGATCCCGGCCCCGGGTTACTTCCCCTGTGGCGTTTGCACATTCTCCCCGTGTCTGCGTGAATCTCAGCTCCACAACCCAAAGATGTGCAGGTAGACGGATTGGCCACACTAAATTGCCCTTTAATTGGAAAAAAAGAATTGGGAACTCTAAATTTATAAAATAACATCAGTTTCTAGTGAGATAAAGGGTGGGGTTTACTGGCTATTCATTGCATCTCACGCCGGCGCGCGGAATTCCCGGTGATGAGAGGTGCAGTCAATGGGAAATCCAGTTGAGACCAGCGAGGCTGGTAGATCCCACTGGTAGCCACCACCGCCGCCAAAAAACATGTGGTGGGTTGGTCGGTAAATCCTGCCCAAAATAACTGCTGCTAAAACAACTTTCATCTTTTAAGTTTATTTTCCTTGTAGTTTTGGGTGCATCACTTGTCTGTATAGTTGGGTACCAGTTGCAGGTTACAGTTTACCTCTGGTACAGCATGACCTGCTTGCCATCTCGCATTTCTCTCTATCCTACCCAAAATATAAGGGGAGATTACCATTGTTCAACTTATTGTCCCAAAGTTCATCAAACACAAAAGAAACGGCATGGCCAACACACTTGGCAAAATGCAGCTGGCAACAGAAAAAAAACAGACGCCAAAAAATAATTTAAAAGACTTTGAAGTAGCCACAAAATGCAGCAATAAATCATACTCGAGGACTTTTTAAATGCATTTCCACAAACAGAATACCCCAGTAGCGCTAGATGCTCCGTTTTATTTGGTTGAGTGAACATCGAGATAATATCATTGAGGTCGATCTCAAATACAATTAACTGCAAATTGACAGGCGCAAGTACAAAACCTGACCAGAAAATTGGATGGTGTGCTGTGGGTCAATAAGAATGAGCTTAAAGGCAGCAATGGAAATTTGGGGCTCCTACAGCCTGCAGCTAATAACTGACATGGTTCGTATGGTTGACAAGTTGTAGGGCTGGTCATTGCTCAGACTCGAAACGTGTGGCTCAAGTAAATGGCTTAGCACTACACAGGCAAGGCGTGTGTCAAAATAAAGGCTGTGCCTGGATTAAGGTTTTGGAGAAAGCTGACAGTTTAATTAACTTCAGCACTATTCATCTGAACTCAAACTGGTTCCCAGAGTTAATTTCTTTGCTGATAATATCGGTAAGTGCTCACGAGTCTTGGTTGCTCCACTTGGCATGAAAGGATTCAAAGTACCCTGTCGCAGCTGAGATTCTGAATTCATGGAAGCAACCAAGCTGATGTCCAAGTCAGCATAGACTACACTCTTGGCCAGCTTTTGGCACTCCTGCCTCTGCAACAGAGGTAATTGGTTCAAATCCCACTCCAGAAACCTCAGCATATAATCTGATGTGTTGGGCAGGCTAGGTCAATGTGGACTGCGCTTGATGCAGTGTAGCAAGAGACAGACTTCCAACACTTGATAAGATGCAACACGATTTTATTTAACATCTATTATACATGTTCAACTGTGGGTTGACACTATGCTAACTTGACTGGGGACCTTGACTGGGGACCTGACCAGACTTACTAGCTACCACATGATTTTTGCACTGGCTAGTTCACGAGCTCTGACTGTCTCAGAGGCTGAATCCCGAGAGAGCGGGGAAACTGGCTTTATAGTGGTCGTGTCCTGTCTAGTGGTTGGCTACTCTGTTCTGTGTGCTTACTGGTCATCCTGTGTGTCAATCACTGCCTGTCTGCACTCCATTATATACATAGATGTATATTATGACATCTCCCCCCCTTTTCTTTTGTAGTTTGTGTTCAGATAATAAATATTAAGGTGCATGTGCGTGAGGATGTGTCTATGTGCGTGACTATATGCAGAATGTGCTAAAATGGACTTATATACATAGGAAGGTGTCGCTAGTGCAGATATAGGGCAGATGAAACGGTAAAAAAATGATATTTACAGAGGTCAAAACGATGAGGTAACAAAATTGTGCAAACGTTCAGTCTATAAATTTAATCTCTGTGGTAGGCAACGAATTCCGGTTGACCGCCTCAAGGTTGGATCAGGGGCCGCCTGCACTTGGATGGGCGGGACTGCCGCCAATGCGGTGATGGCAGAGGTCAGCAGGATTGCAGGTAGATCGGTGCCCTCGTGGTAGGGTGCGTCCAAAGGAAGCAGTGTGTGAGGTGGGACATCACGGTTGGGTGGCGGGCGTGGAACTCGGCGCAGCGCCCGCCTGTTACATCATAGGAAGGAGCCATCAGCCATGTGGAAGAGGAACGATCTCTGGGTCACTTGCTTGACCACCACAGCTGTGGTGGACCAGCTGCCATCAGGCAACTGTACATGAACACGACCAGCTCGGGGAGACCTGTGGCATGAGCGTCGTAATCTGATTTATATTGGGCCCGAGACTGCTGCATCTTCTGTATGACCGGGAAGTTGTCAACGTCTGGAATATGGATGGCTGGAACCGTGGTTCGCAGAGTGCGATTCATGAGCATCTGTGCTGGAGACAACCCAGTGGACAGCTGGGTTGCTCTGTATGCCAGCAGCGCCAGGTTGAAGTCGGAGCCTGAGTCTGCAGCCTTACATAGTAATCTCTTGATGATATGGACCCCTTTTTCGGCCTTCCCGTTTGACTGCGGGTAGTGGGAGCTGGAGGTGACGTGACGAAAGTTGTATAGCCGGATAAAATCAGACCACTCCTGGCTGGAAAAACAGGGGCCGTTGTCACTCATCACCGTGAGCGGTATCCTATGTCTGGCAAATGTTTCTTTACATGCCTTAATCACCGCCGTCGACGTGAGGACGGACAGTATCACCACGCGTCGTCAGGATCCACGCTTAGGATTGGGAGGTGCTTCACTATCTTTGAGAAAGGCAGCGCATGCTTTGTAATGATGCCACCCGGAATGGGGATTTGAGGTACTCGGCATCAGGATCTGTTGGGCTGTCGGGGTCGGAGTCTGGCATGGCCTGCTGTATTGAACGGACGCTTCTGCGCCATGGCTGGGATCGCTGGATGCTGGGCAGTGGAGCAAATCTGCAAGGGGCTACGTAATGGCCAAGCTTCCCACACTGTAGACACCGTTGTGATTTTGCCAGACATTGCCGCTTTATAATGGGCGGAGCCACAATTCGGACACGTTATGATGCCAACGCTGTGGCTGTCGACCTTCAGCAGGACTGTTTTAAATTTCGTCTTGTCTTCGCCTTCAGCGAATGTAAGGGAGTTGTAGATGTGGATGGCGTGGTCCCCGGCTGTGGAGAGGAATAGTGCGATCTTCCTGGCATCTGATGCGGTCTTGAGGTCGGTGGCTTCGAGAAAGAGTTGGAACTTTTGTTTGAAGATCTTCCAATTTGCACCAAGGTTGCCGGCGATGCGGAGCTGCGGAGGAGGGCGCACGTTTTCCATGTCACCGGATGGCTTCTTGCTGGTCAACGCAGATTCACTCAAGGTAGGTCCTTCAATTTTCGGCATCCATACCTGGTACCATGATGTGTTGGCTAGGCTGGGTCTATGTGGACTGCGCTTGATGCACTGGAGCGAGAGACAGACTTCCAACACTTGATGAGATGCAACACGATTTAATTTAACATCTAACTATTATACATTTTCAATTGTGGGTTGACACTATGCTGACTTGACTGGAGACCTGATGCTAGCCTGACCAGACTTACTAGCTACCGCATGGTGTTTGCACTGGCTAGCTCACGAGCTCTGACTGTCTCAGAGGCTGGATCCCGAGAGAGCGGGGAAACTGGTGCCCTCTGGCTTTATAGTGGTTGTGTCCTGTCTGGTGATTGGCTGCTCTGTTCTGTGTGCTTACTGGTCATCCGGTGTGCCAATCACTGCCTGTCTGCATTCAATTATATACATCGATGTATATTATGACATAATCTAGACTGACACTTCACTGCACTACTGAGGGAGTTCTGCATTGTTGTACAAGAGCAAAACAGAGGAGATCTGGAATAAAAATAGAATATGTGGGAAATGCTCAGCTGGTCTTGTAGTATCAGTGGAGAGGGAAACAGTTCCAAGGATAATCAACCTGAAACCTCTATTCCTCTCTGTCTCTCCACAGATGCTGTCGGACTGTCAGAGGTGCTCTCGTTCAGATGAGATATTATACCAAAGTCTCGTAGGGTTATAAAATCACACAGCGCTACTTGAAGTAAAACAGAGGCATCCCTCTGATGTTGATCTCTCTACCAAAACCGAAAACAGATTATCTGTGATTGATTTGATTTTGGTGGGTGGGACTCGTTGCGACGAGAACGGAATATTTGGTGTTCCGGTCAAAACTTCATTCACTCTCGCGGCACCGGAAAATGCCAGTCACGAACGAGGACGGAGGATTTTGTCTGTTGTCTTTTTGTGCTTCCTTGTTTCCTGTGTTTCCCACAGTAGGATCCTTCAAAGGTACTTTATTTGCTGTCTTTGGGGGAACCTGGGCGGGATTCTCCGACCCCCCCGCCGGGCCGGAAAATCACCGGGTGGCGGCGTGAATCCCGCCCCGCCGCTCCGACCCCCCCCCGGCGATTCTCCACCCTGTGATGGACCGAGCGGCCGCCCATTTTCGGCCGGTCCCGCCGGCGTAAATCGAACCAAGTCCATACTGGCGGGACCTGGCTCTGTGGGTGGCCTGCAGAGTCCTCCGGGAGGGATCTGGCCCACGATCGGGGCTCACCAATCCGCGGGTGAGCCTCTGCCATGGGGGCATTCCTTCCCTCCACGCCGGCCAGTGTAGCGGTCCGTCATGGCCGGTGCGGAGAAGAACCCCCCTGCACATGCGCTGGGATGACACCAGCACACGCTGGCGTTCCCGCGCATGCGCCAACTCGCGCCGGCCGGCGGAGGCACTTCGGTGCCTGCCAACCCCGCCTTGCGCCGGCCTAGCCCCTGAACGTGCGGAGGTTTCCGCACCTTCCGGCGGCCTGATGCCAGAGTGGTTCATGCCACTCCTCGGCGCTGGTACGGCCCACCCTGCCGGTTAGGGGAGAATCCATCACCTTGTGTTTTCGAAAGGTTATATATAAATTCATGTTTTTTTTATTTTCCAACACTAGAAATATGACGTAAAACCTACTGACTGGCTATCCTTGCGGTACCTTCATCCGTTTTTAGTTTGACAGGCATCATGATTGGTGCAGGCTTGGAGGGCCGAAGGACCTGTTTCTGTGCTGGACTGTCTTTGCTCTTTGTTGTTGCAGTATCATGATTCACCACTAGGATCAGGATCTCCGGTCCACTAGGTATAGCAATAAACTATTTATTTTCTTATGATGTTTCCAGATACAGAACAGCCACTTCCCTGCATTCACATCAAAATCAAATAGCCTTAGCGGAACAGGTCTCATTACCCCTCAAGAGGGAAAAAACTGATGTATAAAATTCATGACACTGCTGACTGGCCTGGAATTTATCACACCTAATGGTGGCAATTCTTGCTGCTGTCTGACTTACTTGGATGCAAGCTTCAGTCTGGGGACTAAATATTGGATATGACTTGTTTGCGGGAACGGGTTGAGGGACTGGAAGTCTTTTGGTGCCCATGGATCATCTCCCCAGCAAGTGTCAGCTCATTGAGGAGAAGAGCGAAAGGATTGACACGAGGAATTGTCAATTGAGTTACATGCTGTGGGAAGCACTATTTTAGACATATTGATGTCAGGCAACAGACTTTGTCAGTAACCTTCTGGCATTAACATAGTTGTCACCCCTTACGTTGGAGTTTTTTTTTAGCAAACCCCCCAAAGAGTCGACATATGTTGACAATACCTTGAAGCAAGTAAATAGGAGAGCAAGGCTCTGAGACACAGCATTTTTAAATACGTCAGTATATTCCTCAAAATCGTACAAGGAACAAGCTAAAATTCAATTGATTTTGACCTGACCTGCCTTGATCCAAGCTGGGCCACTTGGGTCATGGTGGAACCACCTAAAGAGGGATAATGCAACCTAACATACATGTTGCAGAATGACATTAACATGTTTATCCTGGCAGGAGTTGGTTGCAACAAGGAATCATTTGGTAGAGCATCATTTCAGAAAATTGTTATTACCAGATGACACAAAATCTTAACTGTCCCCACATGACCTAGGAATTCTGTTTTTGATGCATTAATTTATAAAAAAAAGATAATGAATTTGAGGTAACATTATAATCCAAAAGTAGATCACCAAAGTGCATTGAATGGCAATATAAGTAACTTTATTTTCAGGTAAAGCAGTCATTATTGATTCCATATATTGCTTCATTGCTATTTAACATGAACAAGACTATAGTTTACTCAAATTATTAAACATTAAGGGAATACAGATGAATGAAGACATTATACTTTACATTGAAAGAAGGTGTTTTCTTTACTTTTCGATTTTGTACTTGTCCTTGTGGAATCTGGTTTCTCTGCTGCAGCTGAAACCTTTGTGCTGTTAAGTACAACATTATAGATAAGCGAACACCGATTAAGGGTCTGCATCAAAGTGGTGAAGTGCTTTGGCCACGTTGACATTTAAAGTCAATGCACTTTGAGAAGACTCTATTCCTCCCATGGCACCATCAAGCTAGAAGTTTCCTGTCTCCTTCATCTTATTTTAAGACTCTTGGAAATGAAGGATTAACCCTTGACAAAGATGGTTATCTTTGCTCAGTTTACAGATTGTTGCTTGCTAATACAAAGGTGTCTGATTGAAGTAACCCCATCGAGGCTCCAGATTCAAGAAGCTTCTCCTAAATCCAAGCTGACCATGATAACATCAGGGATGAGACTGTTTCATTTAACACGAGCTGTTGGCATCAGGGAAAAAAACATTCAAGAGGAAAATTGGAATCTTACTATAATCAGAAAAGTCAAGGCTTAAGCTTTTTTTGATTTTAGCTCTTTAGTCTTACTAAATGTCGCCTCTCTGGATGACTCGGGATAAATTCAGTGTGTGGCTTGGTAATCTGTCACAAGGATTTGGAAAGTTCCTCACTCAATTCCTGACATCTGATACACTAACCTACCTCGGGGAATACCTGCTGGGTCACTGTCTTTGCGGAGTCTGCACGTTTTCCCCATGACTGCGTGGATTTCCTCCGGGTGCTTCGGTTTCCTCCCACAGTCCAAAGATGTGCAGGTTAGGTGGATTGGCCATGATAAATTGCCCTTCGTGTCCAAAATTGCCCTTAGTGTTGGATGGGGTTACCGGGTTATGGGGATAGGGTGGAGGTTTTGACCTCGGGTAGGGTGCTCTTTCCAAGAGCCGGTGCAGACTCGATGGGCCGAATGGCCTCCTTCTGCACTGTAAATTCTATGAAACCTATGAAGGAGGCCATTTGGCCCATCGTTTCTGCATTAGCTCCCCAAACGTGCATCATGATTTATGCCACTCCCCTGCCTTTTCCCCGTACTCCTGCACAACTTAACAATTTTAAGTTGGTCTAACCAGATGCTGTTCAGCCAATTCAATGACGGTCTGAAGAATTATGGGGAGCCTGGAGTTTCCTGTTGGGGAACGCACTGCGAGCAAAAACCAGGAAAATGAGAGTGCACAATTCTCCAACACAATCGTAAAGTCAACTTTTTTGTGCAAAAGCTCCCCTTTAGGTGTAACATGAAACAGAAGAAAGATGTTAA
Source organism: Scyliorhinus canicula (assembly GCF_902713615.1). Lineage (NCBI taxonomy): Eukaryota > Metazoa > Chordata > Chondrichthyes > Carcharhiniformes > Scyliorhinidae > Scyliorhinus > Scyliorhinus canicula. Next base: position 154,722,458 of record NC_052151.1, read on the forward strand.
GTGCAGAACATACAACTCATTAAGTCTTTGAAGTCACTTTCAGTGGGCTGACCCTAGGCCATTGATGCAAAATAATGGGTGATTCAGCATTCCCAATGGGGAAGAAATGTTCACATGAAGAGAATCTTAAGAAATTGCAGATGTAAAATTATGGGCTGCACAGTTCCCCACTGTGAGCTGGTTCATTGAATCACCCCTGATTAGTATTGCAACTCAATAATTCAACAGACTTACAATTGAGTATCAATCTAAAATTGTTTGTACTACCTACCTAGTAGAAAATCTAATCCAATGGAATATAATGAATATCACAGAGTTCGCCATGTATAATAGCGCTGCCCCGAGGAGACCAAGGGACCAGGAGCTGTATAAATAAAGTTTATCAATACAATATGTTACTGTCTTGAAAGGAGTTCCAGGATATATTATTTTTTGGGGATATATTGTGTAATATCCCACATGGAACCTCCGGGGTGGGAATGATTATTTTCCATATGGTACTTGCGGAATACGAGCTGCTAGGGGCATAGTAGCTCAATTTAACCATGTATAAAAGGTTGGCCAGTAAGGCACCAACCAGAAAATGAACACAGTAGGCATCTACCGGGTAGTGTACATATCGTACTGTTTTCTTATTTGACTCGGTGTGGACTCCCCGTGTCCTTATTTAACTGGTTCACTGTCAACGCTGCACCCTGCTCAGCTGAACAACCTCCCTGATTTTTTGGACCAAGGTTAGGATTTCCTGTTTTGCCGTGCCTCTGTTTGGGCCCTTAAATGCATTTGATTCCGGTGTTGAAGGCTGGGACCAATACGCTGAATGAATGCATTCATCCTTACGGTCATACTGTTGACAGCCTGTGGACTGCATAAGTTCGGGGTGATCCGGAGTCTCACGTACCCAGCGATGCTGGTAACACAATCATTCGACCAGTTCGCAACACTTACGGCGCAACACTTCAACCCAACCCTGCCGATTATCATACAATGAGATCGGTTTAAAAGAGTGGCGAGGTCCATCGGTGAGTCCGACACCGAGTTTGTATCTCGGCGACAGAACATAGCCGAATTTTGTGTGCATGGAACTGTTTTGTCCTGTATGCTCCCTGACCATTTGGCCTGCGGAACCAATAATATGGAGACTCAGAAAAAATCTTTTGGTAAAGTCGCCCCCGACAGGGGCAGCACGGCAGCATAGTGGTTAGCACAGTTGCTTCACAGCTCCAGGGTCCCAGGTTCGATTCCCGGCTTGGGTCACTGTCTGTGCGGAGTCTGCACGTTCCCCCCGTGTGTGCGTGGGTTTCCTCCGGGTGCTCCGGTTTCCTCTCACAGTCCAAAGATGTGCAGGTTAGGTGGATTGGCCATGCTAAATTGCCCTTAGTGTCCAAAATTGCCCTTACTGTTGGATGGGGTTACTGGGTTATGGGGATAGGGTGGAGGTGTGGGTTTGGATAGGGTGCTCTTTCCAAGAGCCGGTGCAGACTCGATGGGCCGAATGGCCTCTTTCTGCACTGTAAATTCTATGAAATCTATGAGATTGTAGCTGGTGCTGCAGATCTCCTTGTCCCAAGAAAGCTTGTAACGCAGCATCAAGAGATGCAAGGGATGGAGGTGAACGTTTTGAGGCATTGCCCCTCATGTGGTGTTCCCATGGTCCAGACTGAATGCTGAAACGACTCTGGGCGAAGAGCTGAAGGCAATACTGGCCCGTGTGTAATGTTTGCCCGACGGTCTAGGTGTAACCGCAGGCAGTAGGAGGTGTCAGCCCAGGGCCGGGTCTTACATCTGGATGACAAGTACAGACAGAAGATGAGGCTGAAATGCAGATTAACTGTTTGGCATCGCCCCTTGTGGCCCCTTTTTCATGTTCTGACCCAAGTGAATGGTTACATGTTCCAAATGGTGTTGAATACGGGAGCTGCCATTTCTGTGGTGGTGCATTGATCTTATTAAACAAGGTGTGCAGACTTTGACTTTGACTGGCATGGTGGCTCATTTTGCCACTTATACGGGGGAATGACTAAATATTGTGAGGTACGTCAATAGTTGATGGGGGCCAATCAGTTAGTCTTCCCTCATTGTTGTGCAAGGAAGCAGCCTGAGCTTGCTAGGCTGTGATTAGCTACACCAACTGCAGCTGGATTGGCAATGTATCCTCCAATTTGGATCTGGCAGTCTGTGTGCAGTACTGGGCAAATTCCCGGAGGTTTTCTAGCCTGGTTTTGCTGCTATTAAAGGGGCCATGGCCAAGATCCTGCTAGACCCAGAAACCCAACCCCGCTATTTTGTGCCCGCACGGTTCCCTGTGCTTTAGTGGAGAAGGTTCAAACTGAACTTCGACGTTTAGAAAGTTTGGGCATCGTTCAGCCTGTGCGCTTTGCCGACTGGGTGGTGCAGGTGGTCCCCATAATGAAGCCGGATAAGACAGTCAATCTCTGCGGAGATTATAAATTGACAATGATCACAACTTTAAGGTTAGACCTTGACTCTTTACTGTGCAACTACGATTTTGCAATCACATTGGCCGGTGGCTGTACGTTCATGAAATTGGACATGCACAATGCTTATCTACAGCTGGAGCTTGATAATGGTATTCCGAATATGGGGTCTGCCTGATCCGTGCGAAGTGCATGTTTACCGTGAAAGAAGTGGGGCGGAATTCTCCGCAAGGCCCGACGCCGTCTTGAAACCTGGAGAGGTTCACGACGGCGTCGGAAGCCGCTCCTGGCCCCCTATTCTCCCCTACCCGGGGGGGGATAGGCGGGCCGTACCGGGAAACTCGGCGGCCGGGCCTTGTCCCTGGCTTCAAGGCCCGGCGCGCCAAGAATGACGCCGCGGGGGAGCCTAATGACGTCAGCCGCGCATGTGCGGGTTGGACAGCTCAAACCTGCACATGCGCGGTTGCCGTCTTTCCCCTCAGCCACCCCGCAAGACGTGGCGGCTTGATCTTGCGGGGCGGCGGAGGGGAAAGAGTGCGTCCCCTTGAGACGCCGGCCCGACGATCGGTGGGCACCGATCGCGGGCCAGTCCCCTCCCGAGCACGGTCGTGGTGCTCGATCCCCTCTCCGCCCTCCCTAGGCCCCACACTTACCTGGCGTGCCATGTTCACGACGGCAGCGACCAGGTGTGGTTGCCGCTGTCGTGAACAGGTCGGGAACGGCAGGCCGCTCGGCCCATCCGGGTCGGAGAATCGCGGGCCGCCGTGAAAAATATTTTGGGAGAAGTGGGAGAATAGAGGGATGTGCGGGCGCGGACCTCCCGCTATTCTCCCACCCATCGTGGTTGCGGAGAATTGCGGCTGTGGTATATTTAGGATATTGGATGGACCAAGACGGCCTATACCCGGTTACCGAAAAAGTGTGAGCAATCAAAATGGCCCCTGCCCCGTGAAATGACACAAAACTTTACTCTTTTCTTGGACTAATGCTCACTATGGGGGATTCATTCAAAATCTGTCCTAGTCGCCCTCCACTTTGTCCTTAAGAAGCACCAGCCTGTGGCTTGGGGCAAGGCCCAGGATGCAACGTTTAAAAAGTTGAAGTGGTCGTTATTCTCTTCAGGGGTATTGACTCATTTCAGCCTTTCTAAACCGTTATATGTCACATGCAATGCTGTGCTGTATGGCATTGGGGCAGACCTGAGCAATGGTTGTGATTGTCGGATCGCCTTTGCTACCCAAATGCTGACTGTGGCTGAGAGAAAACGAAGGTCTAGCGGTAGTGCTTGGAGTTTGGAGTCAAGAGGTTTCATCAGTAACTCTATGGTCGCCATTTTCTAATCGTTACCGATCACTTGCCATTGTTGAGCCTCTTCCGTGAAGACAAAGCGATTGCACCGATAGTGTCCATGAGGCTTCAGTACTGGGCCTTGTTATTGGCTACTTATGAATACTCTTTCGGCACTGCCCAGAGACCCACGTTGCGAATGCTAATGTTAAGCTGTCTTCCCCTGCAGATCGAATCTGTGAACCTTGCACGGCGGACAAAGCGATTGCCATCCTAAATTTTATGGACTCCTTGCCCGTCACTGCCTCGGGTGTTCCTGACTGGAAGCAAACCAACCCTGTACTTGCCAAGGTGCAACATCTGGTGGGCAGCATCGGCAGCTACCAGGGGACTGCCGCAAATTTTCGGAGCTAACTGTGGAAGATTGTATCCTTCTGTTGAGCTCAAATGTTGTTGTTCCGGCGAATGGATAGGTTATTGTGTTGAAGGACCTTCACGGCAGACATTTCAGAATGTCCAAAATTAAGATGTTGGCGAGAAGCTGCCCTTGGGTGCCCTCGCCACTCCCATGGATGTAGGGGTGCTGTCGTGGGGATCTTTTGGTGCTCCTGACAGATGGAGAACTGCTGGGCCAACATCTCAATACCTGTGTCCAAACCCAGCCACCTCTTCGGCACTTCGCACCTGATGCGCAGTGCTTATTCGTAACTTCAACGGCAGTGCACGCTGGGATTGTCGTCTGTCAAACGGGACCAGTCTCTTACCAAGTTCAGGTCCGGGGGTGACTAGTGCGCTGACACCTGGATCACACTCGTTCACAGAGGTTACTCTCTCGTGAAGTACTTCGGAAGAAGCCTGTCCTGGATCCTCTGGCTCCATGGCCAAACCAGCCTGCTGCAACCCCTCCAGTTTCTCTCAATGCTGACATTTCCAACATTGTGTCTTTTGACTCTGAAAAGGAGACGCAGACCTCTGAGTTCTCTGACACCAACTCTGTAGTTCACCTGCATCCTGATAATGTCTGCCATGACATTCCTGGCGCAGACTATTTTCACCAGCGAAGTATACGCTGACTGATCTGGCGCATCAGTTCCATGATTACTAACCGTAGCCGAAGAGACTCCAACATCCTCAGCCTGCTCCTCCTTGTCCTCCTCATCGATCATCAATTTCCTCCTCATTTGGGGGAGTTGGGTTGGGGGGGGGGGGAACAATGTAATATCCTGCATGGGACCTATGGGGTGGGAATGATTATCTTGGTCCTTGCGGAGTACGAGCTGCCCTGCGAGGAGGCGGGGTTGCTCAATTAACAAGGTGGACCAGAAGGGCACCGACCAGAACAGGAATCCAGTAGAGATGTACTGGGTAGTGTACATATTGTTCTGTAAATAAACTTTGTTTCCTTATTTTTACTTTTACTCAGTGTGAACTCCCTATGTCCTTATTAAATGTTGAACATTTTATCTGTACATTCTTGCTGCCGACTGACCATTTCAACCCACTGTCACGTTTTTATCACTTTTTTGTATCAGCTTTTCCATTATCCACATTTATATTTATAATGCGAGCTGCCAAAGTAAACTTGGAATTACAAACTCCAGTCAGCAGTGACATTAAAATGCTGTTGTCTGAATATTTCAATTCCTCTGCCTTTATTTCAAAAATGCCACTGGTCGTAAAATTGTTCTCCATGAAACAACTGGTGGCACAGTGGTTAGCACCGCTGCCTCACAGCTCCAGGGTCCCAGGTTCAATTCTGGCCTCGGATCACTGTCTGTGAGGAGTTTGCACGTTCTCCCCGTGTCTGTGTGGGTTTCCTCCCACAGTTGAAAAATGGACAGGTTAGGTGAATTGGCCATGATCAATTGAGCCTTAGTGTCCAAAGATGTGCAGGTTAGGTGCGGTTATGGGGATAGGATGGAGGAGTGGTCAGAGGTAGGGTGCTCTTTTGGAAGGTCGGTGCAGACGCAATGAGTTGAATGACCTTCTGCACTGTAGGGATTCTATGAACTGGTCTGCCATTACAACAGCCCAGAGAGAAAACATAGCAAAGCATCTGTTTCGATAGAACTCCCGCCAATATGAATGTTTGGAATGGAGCTAGCACAGGGGTGGACAACTCATAGGAACGTAGGAATTAGGAGCAGAAGTAGGCAATTCAGCCGTTCGAGGCTGCTTCGCCATTCAATCAGATCATGGCTGTTCTCCTCCTGGTCTCAAATCCACCTTCCTACCTGACAATCTGCTGTTTTGGACCTCACTGGTCCTGCTAAAGTCTGATCTTAAAGACATACGGGAGATGGGGAAGGGCAGCACGGTGGCACAGTGGTTAGTGCTACTGCCTCACGGGCCCTAGGACCTGGGTTCGTATCCGGTCCTGGGTCACTGTCCGTGTGGAGTTTGCACATTCTCCCCGTGTCTGCATGGGTTTCACCCCCACAACCCAAAGATGTACAGGTTAGGTGGTTTGGCCACGCTAAATTGTCCCTTTATTGGAAATCTTTCAAAAAGACACACAGAGACCCAATTCTCACCACCACTGACTAATGCTACTTCAAGGCATTCTTTTTCTTTGCAGGACATTGTTTTATTTTTAAAATCTTTTTATTCTCCTCATTGTCAACACTACTCAAAGGCATCCTGATGGGACTCCTCAGGTGAGGTACATTTGACTTTATTTTACTACTGCAGTTACTGGAGGTCCTGTGTTCAGTGTTGTTGAAGGAGCTGACGTAAGTATTTTGCATCAGAAGGGATACTGGGGGCGGCATGTGGCGCAGTGGTTAGCACGGCGCTGAGGACCCGGGTTCGAATCCCGGCCCTGGGTCACTGTCCGGTGGAGTTTGCACATTCTCCCCATGTCTGCGTGGGTTTCACCCCCACAACCCAAAGATGTTCAGGCTAAGTGGATTGGCCACGCTAAATTGCCACTTAATTGGAGAAAAATTAATTGGATACTCTAAATTTATTTTAAAAAGAGAGGGATCCTGGATGCTTACAAAGAGTCCAGTGGATTTTGAAGACATTTGAGCAGAAAGCCTGCTCTTTCTCATGGGTGCCATAGTTAAAGATCCACTTGTATTCCAGCACAGCAGGGAGGTGGAACACAGGCAGCAAAGAGGAAGAAGGGCCATGCACACAGCATGATGTTGGTGAATCCCCACTATCCTGGAAGTAGCCATAATATTTCTATCCTGCAATTCCCCCCATCTTCAAGCCACCAAGTTGAAGGAGAGGGTGGCAGCTTAGTGACAAGAGCCATGTGCTCTGTAGATAGTTCATGATTCACTTCCGCTGCCACCTGACCACATGTGGGCAGCAATTGGACATGCAGTCACCAACAATTTGGAGTAAGCCATTGCCACTCATTTTCAGGACTGCTCCAGGGAGCCCTCTGTTGGGCAGCATGGTAGCACAGTGATTCACACAGTTACTTCACAGCTCCAGAGACCCAGGTTCAATTCCCCGCTGGATCACTGTCTGTGCGGAGTCTGCACGTTCTCCCGTGTCTGCATGGGTTTCCTCCGGGTGTTCCGGTCTCCTCCCACAGTCCAAAGATGTGTGGTTTAGGTGGATTGGCCATGCTAAATTGCCCTTAGTGTCCAAAAAGGTTGGGTGGGGTTACAGGGATAAAGTGGAAGGTGCTCTTTCCAAAGGCCGGTGCAGACTCGATGGGCCGAATGGCCTCCTTCTGCACTGTAAGTTTTATGATTCTATGCTTCTACGTTACTCACTGCCGTGTGCCTTACAATATGCCATGCCTGCTGTGTCCGACACAATCAGGCCACTGTGTGGCTGCTGCCCTTGCCACCAGGTCTTTGACATGCACCTCAGGAGAAGGGAGAGGCGGAGGCATCCGGGTCATCTGTGCTCATAACACTCCCTTTCCCTTGAAAACATGCCCATATCACCAGTTCTCCACAAGTCCTCATCTTTCCCTCTCTCTCTTAAGAACCAACACAATGTTTCCTCGGCCAAAATCACAAAATGAAATATAGCACAAAATATTCATTCTGCAACGGGCAGAATTTTACCAAAACCTATCAGAATGTCAGGTTGAGACATCAAACCAGCGCACATTTCTCCAGATGTACAGCTGAGTTTTCAGACCACATTTCCTGGCATTTAGTGCACAGTATATCTGGGCGTGTAGCATGCACCGTCACTCTGATGGGCTGGGACCTAACGGAGCCATATTTAAAGGGCGCCCAGATCAGTGCAAAAAAAACCCTCCACCCCCAACCACCCCACAATGGACACAGATGATCCCCCCACAAGCTTCGGGGTGACCCATTGTCCCTACCACCATGCAAGCATTGGGAACACACACCCCACCCCCTTCCACCACCACACAAGTATCAGGTCACTCCCCCCCCCCTCCCCCACCACCTCGCAAGTATCAGCGGCACTATCCCCCCTCCCCCCCACACCACTGCACAAGTGTGGAGGGGCAATCATCCCCTCACCACCACTGAAGTATCAGGGGCACTCTCCCCACTCACAAGCATCTGCTCCCCTGCAACACATAGAAGGGGAACACCCCCCCACCAAGAGGATTCCCAGAGGGCCCACCCCAGGCACTGGTAGATTGACAGTGCCCACCTGTGCCAGGGGGCAGTGCGGGGACAGTGTCAGTGCACTGCTCTGGCATGTCCCACTTCTGCTGAGGGCTATACCTACCTTGACAACCCTGACGGGTTCCTCTTGACTGAATCCCATTTTTTTTATAAATCTGTTGTGAATCACGCTGACGTGCTATGAATATTCAGTGAGGGAAGATGATGTGGCTGGAAAGTCCTATAATTGTAAGTTAATTTATTAAAACATGATTAAATGAAGTCCCGCCCACCTTACGACATCACAGGTGTGGGTGGGTGGGAAATCGGAGGAATGAATCTCACCAGCAAGAATCACGGACAAGTTCTGACGCTGGCGTGAAACGTGGCGCCAACCACTCCGACGTCAATGGTCCTCGATAATCAGTAATGCTCTCCTTCCTCGAAGGCTAGGTCGGTGCCGGAGTGGTCCATGCAGCCCCAACCGGTGCGGCATGGCCGGCGCGAGTTCGCTCATGCCCACCATGGCCGGCGTGATTCCACGCATGCGCTGGGTCTCCACACGGTTCCCGGGCAATATGGCGGAGCCCTACAGGGGCCCAGCGCGGAGGAACGTAGGCCACCACGGAACCAGCAATCCGGGCCATTCGGCAGACCACGATCGCGGGACAGGCCACTATAGCTGGCTGAGAGGCAGCAGTGAGGCACTAGTGGACTAGCAGTGATGGTAATGTGTGGAAGCTGGTATCCTGAAAGAGAGCAGCAGGGTCATACATCATTGAACCATTGCCATTCTTCCAGGGCAGTTTCTCAGCAAACCTCGTAATCTACTGGAGCCTGCAAGCCCCTTTGAGCACTGGTACCTGCAGCCATGATGATGAATGTTTGAACCAATATAGCACCAAGCTGGGGTTGGATGGCAAAAATAACAATAACAACAACTTGGATTTATTCAGTGATTTTAGCGCAATAAAATGCCCCAGAGTGCTTCACAGGAGCTTTATTAAACAAAGCTTGACACTGAGTCACATAAAGCAATGTGAGTCAGATGGAAAAATCTGGGTCAAAAAGTGAGGATTTAAGGAATGGATTAAAGGAAATACGATCAGGAATGAGGTGGCGAGGTCTAGGGAGGGAATTTTGAAGTTTGGGAACTAGACAACTGAAGGCACAGCCAGCGACGGTGCAGCAATTAAAATTTGGGAAGCTGAAGAGGCTAGAATTAAAGGTGCGCAGACAGCTCTGAAGGCTTTGGGGCTACAAGAGTTTCCAAAGGTAGGGAGGGGCAAAGCCATAGAGGATTTTGAAAACAAAGAGGGAATTTTAAATTAAGGCATTGCTTAGCTGGGAGCCAATGTAGATCAACGGGCACAGGGGTCTTAGAGGAACAGGACTTGGTCCGAATAAGTTCACAGGCAGCAGAGTTTTCGATTACCTTAAATTTAGGCAGGATATAATGTGGGGGTGCATTGGAATAGTTAGTCTGATGATAAATAAGGCGCATATGAGTTGACTGATGTTACACAGGTGGAAATAGGTGGTCTTAGTGATGATGCGGAGGTCGGAAGCTCATCACTCAATCAAAAGTGACCACTAGGCCATGAGCATTCCGTTCAGTCTCTGAGAGTTGCCAATGAGAGGGAATATGGTGATTAGGGGGCGGGATTCTCCGACCCCACGCAGGGTCGGAGAATCGGCCGGCAGCGGCGTTATTCCCGCTCCCGCAGGGTTTTTAAATCTCTGACCGGCCAAAAACCGGCACTGTGCAAATCCCGCCGGCAGCCTCTGAAAACAGCTGGCGCCGGCAGGATTTCATTATATTTTTAGATTCCACAAATCTCCGGCCCGGATGGGCCGAAGTCCCGCCGACGTGGCCACGGGTCACGTCGGCGAAAATCACAGTTGCTTTAAAACGGCGTCAACCATTGATGATGGTTGACGCTGTTCAGTGTCGGGGGGTGGGTTGCGGCATCGGGGGGGGGGGGGGGGGGGTGGGTTGCGGCATCGGGGGGGGTGTGTTGCGGCATCGGGGGGGTGGGGTTGCGGCATCGGGGGGGTGGGTTGCGGCATCGGGGGGGTGGGTTGCGGCATCGGGGGGGTGGGTTGCGGCATCGGGGGGGGTGTGTTGCGGCATCGGGGGGGGTGGGTTGCGGCACGGGGGGGTGGGTTGCGGCATCGGGGGGGTGGGTTGCGGCATCGGGGGGTGGGTTGCGGCATCCGGGGGGTTGCGGCATCGGGGGGTGGGTTGCGGCATCGGGGGGGTTGCGGCATCGGGGGGGGTTGCGGCATCGGGGGGGGGTTTGGGGGCAGCGGCGTGCAGAGAGGGGGGGCTACGGATGCCCTGGGCCAACGCACCGTCGCCCCCCCCGCTCTGTACGCCGCTGCCCCCTACCCCAACCACCCCCCTCACCACCCCTACCTCCCTCCAACGCCCCTACCCCCCTCCCCACCACCCCTACCCCCCTCCCCACCACCCCTACCCCCCTCCAACGCCGCCCCCCATCTCTCGCAACGCCGCAACCCCCCCCCCTTAACGCCGGGTCCACCCCCCCCTCCACGCCGGGTTCCCCCCCCCCCCCTCAACGCCGGTACCCACACCCCGTCCCCCTCCCTCTGAAGGCCGGTACCCACACCCCCCCTCTCCTCCCCCCCCCTTCCTTCCTCCGTCCCCCCCCTTTCCTTCCTCCCCCCCTTCCTTCCTCCGTTAGTGGGGGGGGGGTGCGGCGTTAGTGGGGGGTGGGGGGTGGGGGGTGCGGCGTTGGAGGGGGGTAGGGGTGGTGAAGGGGGTAGGGGTGGTGAGGGGGGGTTGGGGTAGGGGCAGCGGCGTGCAGAGGAGGGGGGCGACGGTGCGTTGGCCCCGGGCATCCGTCGCCCCCCCTCTCTGCACGCCGCTGCCCCCAAACCCCCCCCCGATGCCGCAACCCCCCCCCCGATGCCGCAACCCCCCCCCTGATGCCGCAACCCCACCCCCACGATGCCGCAACCCCCCCCCCCCTCCCGATGCCGGAACCCCCCCCCCAAATGCCGGGTCTGTCTCTCTCCTCCTCCTCCTCCAAAAAACGCCGGGTCTCACCACTTCCGCAGCTGGTGAAACTGACGCGTATCGCGTCAGTCAGCTGCTGGCCCCTCCGGGAACGGAGAATAGCGGCCTAAAAGAAGGCCCCGACGCCGGAGTCATGTACACCGATTTTTCTCGCCGGAAATCGGCGTTACGACGGTCTGCGGAGAATCCCGCCCAGGGAATGGAGTTTGGAGTGGAAACAGAATGGCTTCAGTCTTCCCAGTGTCCAATTGGAGGAAATTCTTACTCCTCTGGTATCAGATTTCTGACATGGACCCTGATAATTTAATGATAGCGGAGGAGATGGTAGTGAGCTAGAGCTAGGCTTCATCATCATCACGCGGAAGCTGAAGATATGTTTTCGGATGATGCCGCCCAGAGGCAGCATATGGATGAGAAATAGGAGGGAGAAATGATAGCATTGACCTCAGAACCTCAGGTTGAGTTTCCACAGCAGCACTCAGATACTGCCTGTGCTGCAGTGGAGTCTGAGGCATTAGCCTGCATCTTGGTTGAGCCTGCAAAGACTGTCATGGAGCTGGCCACCATTTGGAAATATTGGAAAGGATGTGCTGTAAACTCTGTGAAAAGCCCAGGGCCAATTTGGAACCAGTCTACTCCATTCTCTTTGACAATGGCAAGGGGCAGGTCTCTAATATCTAAGTGTACATGTCTATCAGCCCACAGTCTCTCCATGGAGAAAGCCATCTGTTCTGAAGAGCAAGCAACTGCTGCACTCATGACCTGGATAAACTCCCCCACTGCCTGTGCCAGTGCACACAGCACCTCTGGAATCTCCACCACATCTCCATGTACCTTGGGCTGTACTCCCAGCATTGGCCACCTGATGGACTGCTCCAGAGCCCCTTACTAGGGCTCGGTACCTATGCCAACCCCAGCATTTCTCCAAGTTTTAGAGGCCTGCTCCAACTCAGTCTCTGGCTACTGGTCTTACGACTGTGATGTGTGCAGATCATTTCAAGCTGACTTGCACATTACTACCGAGGTGCTGGTACTTAGTGCAGAGCAGGGATGTGGCACTGCACTGTCTGAGACTTCTTCCTCAGAGATTTACATTGCTGTCGTGGGCTGCAGCTGTTGATGTTTTACCTGTGGGGCAAACAAACAAGGAGAATGAAGGGCACCATCGTCATTTGAGATGATTTCAGAGACAGGTTTCCTAAATACGCACACTCACTACATTGTGAGATGGTAACTAGGGTTTGAGCATTAGGCCCTTCAACATTGAGAAACACATCCCTCCCCAAATTCAGCAAACTTCCAAGTGAAAGGCCATCAATGTCATCGCTCTACCCTCTTCCCCAATTTTCATCTCCCCAACCGTTTCTTCAGGGCTGTTTGCAAGGAAGATTTTTTTTTGCCTTTGGAATCTCACCATCCCGGGACCTTCCTTCAACTTCACCTCATCCAATGGTGTGACTCCACTGATTCACTGACAGCTTCAGCACTTCCTCCATTAGAGGGGTGAAACTGGTTGTGTTCGCTTGATCACCTCAGGCCCTGGCCCTCTCTCTGACATTATGTGCCTACTTCTCCCACAAATAAGAAGACATTGTAATGAATATGTTGTGTCAAAATCATGCTACCAAATGTGTGAGCAAAATGTCCTTTGTTGGCGGCCAATATTTCTCAATGCTCCTTGCTAACTAACAATGTTTCAGTTCATTAACCCCCACCCTCCTCCATGCCGATCCCCACCAGAATCTCGCCGGTGCCAGGCATGCTTCATGCTCCCTGTGCACTGGTCAAGAGTCTAAATAAACTCACACTTGACACACATCACAACCTCATACTCCTCCAGAAGGGTCCATCTCCAAATTCCAAATTGGTTAGATACTCACCCTGGCAGGTCACAGCCTCTTGCAGCAACATAACCAAGTCCTTGGGTCAGCCCCTAAGCTGCTGATCTCCTCTGCGACCTCCATCCAGGCTGCATTGGTCAGGTTGGGAGGTCTCCTCTTTCTGTCAGCAGGCAAGAGGACCTCCTACTGATCACTCACAATCTGGAGGTGGACTTGCAGGGAGTCTTCACCAATCATGAAGCTATCCTTGCTCTGGGCCCCTCAACCACTTCTCCATCCACCTTATGGTGGCTTTACACCCTCTGTGGAGGGGCAAAAGTTGTTCAAGGATAGAATTGGAGACGTCCTCTAAACACTTGTTATCCTGAAGGAGAATGGGACAGGTGTGTTCAAATGTTCTTTCCTCCCCCCAATGGTCCTGAACAAGACAGCATGGGCACAATAGTCACCAAAATGTATAAATGAACTCTTACTTGCTGCTGTTCGGATAGCTCAAAGAATTTCACACTCTTATGGGTCAAAACCCCTCTCTATAAAGTGTTGATTATGGTGCGGCTGCCAGGAACCCATGCCAGGCCATTAAATGGGAGGTTGTGATTGACTTCCTGACATCCCAGCCCGGAGGGCTGATTGGGTACGCTGCCCATCCTTCTTCTAGGTCGATGGCCGGCTTCCCGCAGGGCAGCCGTTCACTCAGCACCTTAAAAAGGCGGAGGCAGGAGTCAGCAAACCTTTTGGTAGGACTCCCACCCACTGCCAAGGGTGTGTTGTAGTGTGTGTGGTATACGTGTCTGTCACAGCTGAGTGACTGGCAGTGGGTGCAAGCTGCAAGATGTGGTTGTGAGGCCCACAGTGAGTGAGGTACGATGGAGCATTTGAATGTTAGGTATGAGTCCTGACTAGTGAGTGATGGAGCTGTGGTACATTGAGCAGTGTGTGAGGCTGGTGGTGTGATGGGGCCGGTGGGGGGGGGGGGGGGGGGGGGGTTGGAGATATCCTTTGAAGACACATTAACTGACCTTGAACACTCATGTGAGATCAAATCCACAGGGCCATACTGCTTGAATTCCCTTCACAGTGTTTACCTGGAGGACCACTTGATTCCCTGTGGCAACATGATGACATGGCGTTTCTCCTCCTTATCACCTCCTGGACACTGCATTGGGTGGGCAGACTTGGGGGGTACTCACACATCATTGTCATCACCTGTATACCCCTCCCCCCAAATAGCCCCACTGAACTTGTGACCCCCATCTATCCAAACAACTCCACTTCATAAATTGCGATTATCCTTGCTACTTAATGCTAAATAATAATTTAAATAAGAAAAAAGTTGCAGTATATCACTTATATTATACTAATCGAAGTAAGAGCAGAATGTACAGCTTTGAATTTCCAAAATTCTGCAGAGGTCCCCATTGACATTGGCAGGACACGCGCCGAAACGTTAGAGAAAATAAATGGTCATTTTTCTTTGTTGCTGCTTTCATTATTCCTTCTACTCAAAACTACAGACATGTGACTTTAAAATGGGGCTGAATGATGACTGCATATCATGGCCTAGCCTCTCTTCATAGTCGAACCCTGCTTCAGTTGAAGGCTATACTTGATCTGGATTCGCTGCATAAGCACATTCGGGCTAATAGACCATGTAAAGATTTGAATGTACCGTACCTTTCCTGTGACCCCCATCAGCTTTCAGATTTCACACTTTAATGCATTCTCTGGATCACCGTAAGTGACGGCATTGGAGATCTGGTACTAACTTCAGAAATTCTATATGTGTTCTGAATCCGATCATAATCCCATTCCTCTGGTAATTTAATGGAAGCAATAACTCATTAAAAAAAAGTAGATTAAAGTCTCCATTAAACAACAGTCTGAGGAATGTCATACAAATGTAAGCAATAATTCCTGGGCTCTGCAGCTTAACATGAATTATCACTTTAATTTTCGCTAGTGGTCTTTTTTATTTGCTATGGTCTCATGGTTAACATCAAACAGCAGTGGTGTTGCAGGATACTTCACTCTGTTGTTCTAATTAGAGCTCACATGACTAATAAGAATGAGTATTATGTATAACTGCTGTGCTGCGGGATCAGCATTAAACCTACCTCATTCCTGGTGGCTGCTCCTTTTAGATGAAAGACAATGGGCGGGGTTTTGCATCCAGCAATGCCAGAATCGCGAAAGGCAATTGGACGGAGAATCATCCGTGAGGTGAAAATCAAGGCCGGCGCCAGGCACCTGGCAGAATGCCATGCTCTGGTGACTCGGCAGCGACGTCAATGGGTTCTACTCCACACATACAGTAAATGCCATTGGCATATCGGCGGTACGATGGCGCAGTGGTTAGCACTGCTGCCTCACGCCGCTGAGGACCCAGGTTCGATCCCATCCCCGGGTCGCTGTCCATGTGGAGTTTGCACATTCTCTCCGTGCCTGTGTTGGTTTCACCCCCGCAACCCAAAGATGTGCAGGGTCGGTGGATTGGCCACGCTAAATTGACCCTTAATTGGAAAACAAATATTTGGGTACTCTAAGATTTTAAAAAAATCATTAGCGGGCCTGATTCAATGTTCTCTGGGGTCTCCACGATGCTATGCCTCCACCGGGAGGAATTACCGACAGCGATGTTTCACTTGTGGTTTTAAAATTTGCAAAACAGGCACCATGGATGCTGAGGGAGAGAGAGGAGGGAGGACATGTTGCCAGAGGTGCAACTATGGGCTGTCGGTACTGCTACAGGCAGAGCTGGCTGGGGGGAGGGGTGTCTGCCAGGGCCAGGAGAGAGCAGTGCGAGGAGGAGGGGGGCGATGGCGGGGAGGGGGGCGGGGGTGCCGTAGGGTCGGAATGTCCCGCCTGGGATCGGGGTGTCCAGGCACGGACCACCATTGCCAAGGCCTCGAAGACAGCCATCTTGCTGTGTACCCCACTGACAGCCCATCAACTAGTTGCGAGATACCTAAACTACAAATTAGGCCCTGAAAAATTTTAGACACAAAGTTAGAACCCTGGTCAGATTGTACTTCCAATGGTTGGCTGCAGTGTGTGAAGAACTGCCTCAACCATTTCACTGCTACTTGGCTGGATTTGTTCTTAAATGTATAGCTTCCGGAAATTGGGTAGTCATATACATGGCCTTAAGACTGCACTGATGCCCGCCTTCATTTTAGGCAATGGTCCTACATAATCTGCCAATACCCGACTAAATGGGTCATCAAACACTGGTATGGGTATCAACGGTGCTGGTCTAATCACATGTTGTTGTTTACCTATTGCCTGACAGGTATGGCAGGTTCTACAGAATTTAGGGCAGCACGGTAGCATGGTGGTTAGCATAAATGCTTCACAGCTCCAGGGTCCCAGGTTCGATTCCCGGCTGGGTCACTGTCTGTGCGGAGTCTGCACGTCCTCCCCGTGTGTGCGTGGGTTTCCTCCGGGTGCTCCGGTTTCCTCCCACAGTCCAAAGATGTACGGGTTAGGTGGATTGGCCATGCTAAATTGCCCATAGTGTCCTAAAAAGTAAGGTTAAGGGGGGGTTGTTGGGTTACGGGTATAGGGTGGATACGTGGGTTTGAGTAAGGTGATCATTGCTCGGCACAACATCGAGGGCCGAAGGGCCTGTTCTGTACTGTTCTATGTTCTATGTTCTATGTTCTATCCTTATGCTGTCCTGGCCAGGAAAAATGCCTGTTGAATGATGGCTGAGTTTTCTGAATTCCCATATGTCCTTCCATTTGTGTCTCATGAGCCACCTGCATTATTTCCGTACAGTACTTGGGCGTTTCAACTATCTGATGAACTACCATCCATTCCTCGTTTGCAGGTCTTTGAGGATGTCTCAGTATCCCGTTCTTAATATAATAGCACTCTGCACTCCCTCAGCCTCAACTTCTGTGAGAGCTGACTCTGTTAAACTATGGAATTCTGAGCCTGCCTCCTGGGCCTCAATTAATTAAATCCTACCAAACATTTTCTCGGAATCATCCTCACCCTCAAGGATAGTTTTGTCTATTCTACCATCCAATGGCGGTGTGACTTCAATCTCTGGTTGTGGACTTTGTTTAGCCATTGCCCTGGTCGCCACACGTGATGGAAAAACATCTGTAAATTGTTCCTGTCATTGTTCTGTCTCCTTATCTTCCCTCGGACTACCTGTAATCATGGGTGAAGCTGTAACCTTTACTCCAAAATTATTCCCCAAAAGTAAGTCTAGTCCATCTACTGGCAACTTCTTAACCACTCCAACAACTATTGGACCTGATATTAAATAACACTCGAATTGCACTTTATACAATGGAACTAGGATATAATCTCCATTTATCCCATTCACTAACATCTTTGGGCTGGATTCTCCGAATTTCTGGTTATATCCTGATGCCGGCGTGAGAACGGCGGCGTTTTACGACCCAAAAATCAGCGTAAAACGGCCACCAATCCTCCGTTTGGTGGGGGGCTAGCAGGCAGGCAGTGTAGAGCACCCAGCTCTAGCTGTCAATACGGCTGGAGAATTGCCAGGTCCCTGGCCGCACATGCACACGGCGACAGCCTGCAGTGCCCGCGCCGCGCAACATGGCACCGGCCGTGCGTGGACCCGGCCTACCAAATAGTTTCCCCCTCCCCCACCTTTGTCCAGGCTCGCGACCCCCGGACCACCCACCAACAGTGCCTGAAGCCCCTGCAAAAGTCCCTCCTGCCCGCGGATTGGCTCTCCCCTGACTGGTGGCGCTGGACTGAGTCCATAGCTGCCACGCCGAGTTCCCGACAAAAAGTTGCATGAGAGACCCAAGCCATCGTGACCTCAGCCGATCGGGGGTGGAGCGTCGGGGGGAGGGCCTCAGGTAACATCCTGAGGCCGTCGATACTAGAGTACACCGTACTCTAGAGACGGAGCATTGGGAAAGCAACACCGTCCCCAATTTTGGCACAAGTGGGGATTCTTCGGCCGATCCCCGAACGCGATTTTGCCATTGGAGAATGGAAAATCCCGCCCCTTAGCTTTCATTGAACTCTTCCAACTTCCTCGTTTCCCTCTCGTGCTCAAACTGCAGCCGAACCCCCTCCAGGTCGGTTTCCCCACCAGAAGGTGCTTCTGATGCTACACTACCTGGACTACTTGCCCGTGGGCTCCCCTGTGTTTCTAACAGACCCAAACACTCAACTAATATATATCTGTGCCTTCTTAACTTTAACTGGCACCTATACAAATAATTCCCTTGCCAATTCAATTAACTTGTCCTTACGAAGCCCTTGTAAATAAATCAAAGGCAAGTTCTGAAGAAAAGTCTTTGTAGCTTCGAGAGCCATCCAGTTAAGCTTTTGCAAACTTGGTGCCTCTTTAATATATACTGTACCCCAAATAGTCACTGTCTCTGATTCTAAATATCCTGGATATGCCCCTAAACTATGTCATGACACCCTGGGCTAGTGTGTGGTCAATTCCAGCCCCATTTGACCCAGATTTGCAACACAGGTGAAATAAAATTTTATTTAAAATACACGAGGTTCTTGGTTGATCCCAATAAGCTGCAGTCATCAGGTTTGCAACTTTAACACACGTAACCTTTTATTATGTACAGGATTCTAATTAAATTGACAGAAAATGTAACTGGCTATCTAACACCCCTTTCCCAACTCCCCCTACCTTTCTACCCCCACTTTCTACTCACATATACCAAAAAACAACACAGAGGAGAAAGGATGGTGGAAAGGGAAAGAAAATATTAATAAAAATAAAAGGTTAAAGATCTTTGATGGGCAGGAATGATTTCTAGTTAATGTCTTTCTGGAATTCAGCCTTAGTTTTAGTACATCTTCCTTCTAGGCTTGAGATGGTTTTCTCTGGCAAGGTTGTCTACTTGTTCTGCAGACTCAGCGTCAGTCTAAGTTTACAGCAAAGGATGTGCCAGGCACTCACTACTTTCAGAGCAATAGAGCAATTCTTCCACTTCAGCTAGCAAGAGAGAGCATTTCTTTCACTTCCAAAGTCTTTTTTAATGCTTTTTTCTAGTTCTTTGAGACAGAATCACGAAGGAAGCAATCACTGACCATTATCAGGCTGTCGGGCAGAACACTATCCCAGCCCAACCCACCGAGTGCCAGCTAACCAATTGAAGCGACTCCCTCTAAACCTAGTTCCTAAGATCCACTCGGTGTCAAGGATTCTGAAGAAACAGAACCTGGGAACATAGCATCCTAATAAGCATGATGTGGAGATGCCGGCGTTGGACTGGGGTGAGCACAGTAAGAAGTCTTACAACACCAGGTTAAAGTCCAACAGGTTTGTTTCAAACACGAGCTTTCGGAGCACTGCTCCTTCCTCATTTGCTCAGTCGAGGAGGAGCGTAACAGACACCTACAGATGTTGAAAGATACCCTCGTACGAACGGGATATGGCGCTCGACTCATCGATCGACAGTTCCAACGCGCCACAGCAAAAACCCGCACCGACCTCCTCAGAAGACAAACACGGGACAGAGTACCCTTCGTCGTCCAGTACTTTCCTGGGGCGGAGAAACTACGACATCTTCTTCGCAGCCTTCAACACATCATCAATGAAGATGAACATCTTGCCAAGGTCATCCCCACACCCCCACTACTTGCCTTCAAACAACCGCACAACCTCAAACAAACCATTGTTTGCAGCAAATTACCCAGCCTTCAGAACAGCGACCACGACACCACACAACCCTGCCAGAGCAATCTCTGCAAGACATGCCAGATCATCGACATGGATACCACCATTACACATGGAAACACCACCCACCAGGTACGCGGCACATACTCGTGCGACCCGACCAATGTAGTCTACCTCATACGCTGCAGGAAAGGATGTCCTGAAGCATGGTACATTGGCGAGACAATGCAGACACTACGTCAATGACTGAACGGGCATCGTGCGACAATCACCAGGCAGGAATGTTCCCTTCCAGTCGGGGAACACTTCAGCAGCCAAGGGCATTCAGCCTCTGATCTCCGGGTAAGCATTCTCCAAGGCGGTCTTCAGGACACGCGACAACGCAGAATTTCCAAGCAAAATCTTGTAGCTAAGTTCCGCACGCATGAGTGCGGCCTCAACCGGGATCTTGGATTCATGTGGCATTACATTCATCCCCCACCATCTGGCCTGGACTTGCAAAATCCTACCAACTGTCCTGGCTTGAGACAATTCACACCTCTTTAACCTGGGTTCATCCTCTATCTCTGGATCTGTAATGATTTGAAAAAAAAAATGAGGAAGGAGCAGTGCTCCGAAAGCTCGTGTTTGAAACAAACCTATTGGACTTTAACCTGGTGTTGTAAGACTTCTTACTGTCCTAATATGCAGGCTGTTTCAACTTTGAGTCTTCTGCTTAAAGGCACATTCTGATCATGGCTCCACAGGCCAAAATAATTTTTTTTAAAAATAAAAATGTGAGGAAAGGAAATTAACAGGAAATAAACTCTTTTATGAAGCTTACCTTTTCAGCATTTTTTTATACTGGTCCAACATTTTATTCACGAAATCAGGCTTTGCTCCCAACATTAACCACGGGCGGGATTCTGCCAAAACGAGAGGGGCGGGCAACTCCGGCGCGAAGGAGTGGTGTGAACCACTTCGGCATCGGGCCGCCCTGAAGGAGCAGAGGATTGGGGCTAGGCCGGCCCCAGAGTGGTTTGTGGCGTGCCAGCCGGCGTGGAAGGGGCTTGGCGCCAGCCCAACCGGCGCCGAAGGGCCTCTGCCAGATGGCACGGGTTGGCGCATGCGCGGGAGCGCGAGCGTGTGCTGGCGTCATTCCAGCGCATGCGCAGGGGGGGGGATTCATCTCCGCGTCGGCCATCTCCGACTGTTACAGCTGCCAATGTGGAGGAATAGAGTGCCCCCACAGCACTGGCCCGCCCGCGAATCGGTGGGACACGATCACGGGCCAGGCCACCGTGGTGGCACCTCCCGGGGCCAGATCCCCCCGCAACCCCCCAGGAACCCCGGAGCCTGCCCATGCTGCCAGGTCCTGCCGGTAACTACCTCTTGTAATTTACGCCGGCGGAACAGTCCACAAACGGTCGGCCACTCGGCCCATCACGGGCCGGAGAATCGGCGGGGGAGGGGGGGGCGCTGCCAGCGGCCACCGACCGGCGTGATTCCCGTCCCCGCCAAAACCCCGGTGCTGGAGAATTCAGCAGCCGACGGGGGCGGGATTCATGCCACCCCCCGGCGATTCTCCGACCCGGCGGGAGGTCGGGTAATCCCACCCCGTGTCTCCCTGCCAACCTTGCTAGATTTTGGCGGTTGCATTGGTTTATAGGGATGTAATTCATGTTTAAAATATCTTTCATATCAAAAATACTTACTTTACTTTAAACACTGGGCGGGATTCTCTGGCCGTGTCCGCCCGGTGACTGGAAAATTCCGCCCGAGGTCAATGGACGTCTCCATTGTTCGCGTCTCGCCCATGGCATTCTTGCAGTGGGCTGTGCTGAAGAATCCAGCCCATTGACCCGTGTGCAATAATTAAACTATTAATTAGCTCGGTCCAATTGTTTTGTTTCATTTTCGAGGCTTTTAAATCAGGTGAAACATGGGACACTCTTGTTAAAAATGTATATTTTTGCAGATAAACTTTTATTTCAGCCAAATTAATAAAGCTGCTGCAGGTTACTGCTCTAAAATGCATCAAGGAATCATTTCTGACGCAGTGGTTAGCACTGGGACTGCGACGGCGAGGACCCGGGTTTGAATCCCGGCCCTGGGTCATTGTCCATGTGGAGTTTGCACATTCTCCCTGTGTCTGCGTGGGTTTCACCCCCACAACCCAAAGATGTGCAGGTTAGGTGGATTGACCACGCTAAATTGCCCCTTGATTGGAAAAAAATAATTGGGTACTCTAAATTTATTTTAAAAAGGGAATCATTTTTAATGGAAAAGATAAAGCAGTTGCATTCTATTACATTTACTGGGTCTGCTGGTTCACGGAAGATGCAATGTTTGTGACCAAACAAATGGTTTTAGTGGAAACCTGAACTGTAACCGAACTTTAATTTCAAGTGCAATTTGAATACAATTTCCCAATTGTTCTCAAAGAAATTCTATCCCATAAAGCAGTTGCAAATCAGTCGCTCAGGCTTTGTCCTCTCAAGCTACGATCCGATCTGAACAACTTCTTCCAACTAAGTCAGACTTGAAGCTTGCTCCCAGCTATCCATATCAACCCTGCTGACAAGGGAGAACAAAATCATATTGACAAAGCTGACGGTGATTCACTGACGTGCAAATAGCCGATGAGCACTGGACACTTGTCCTATTGAGAACCCAAGGTGAAAGAACAATGCAAGACACCAGCAAAGGTTATAAAAGAGTTAAAAGGAATAATGCAAAGCAGGAAGCAGTGATTGAGCCAATATTAGCTTTTAAAATCCTTAAGGTTGTAGGAGAAAGAAGACTGGAAAGTGGAAGGTGCTCCACAGTTTTGAGATAAACCAATAATTGGTCGACAACATTCTTCTTATTGAAGAAATATAAAACCTGCATCGTGTTGTGATTTTCTTTCCTCTCTGGCTCCAGACAATGACACAATGGGAAATAACCCCTCGGGGAAACTTGCCTTTGAGGTATTATCTCTGAAATTGCCTTTGCTTCTACACTCCCATCACTTAGACTATGAGGAAGTGATAAACAAACTTTTGTCATTTACAGCAGGAACTCAGTGATACAAACAACCCAGGCAGAAAAATTAATTAAGCACAGCATTTTATTTTCTCCATCTCCCGTGTGTTGTCAATCAACAGGGAAAATAAAAGGATAGTTAATTTCATTTACACATGAATCTTTTTGTTTTGTCTTCATTCATGGGCTGTGCCTTGGGGAGTTCTGACTGTGGTTATTGCAGAGAAAACTAAACGGCTTCATTGAGTGCAATATGCACATCTCCAAACATTTCTGACCAAGGATAGTTGCCCAGCAATCAGAAGCCAAGCACAGTAACAGGGTAACACATGGCAAATGTTTTTCAAATTATGCGATGCAAGGAAGAGCCTTTTTCACCCAGAGGTGTTTGGAGTCTGGAACAAACTTTCTGAGTGGGTGGTGGAGGCAGGTTTGATCAGAAGGAAATTGGATTGCTGTCTGAAAAGAAAGAATGTGCAAGGTTATGGGGATAAGGCAGGGAAGTGGGACTAGGTAGAATGCTCTGTCGGAGAGCAAGTGCAAACTCGATGAGCAGAATGGCCGCCTTCTGCACTGTAAAGATTGTGTAATTTTGATTCTAGAATGCTCATACATCTATTCTTGTAAATATGGACGTGCCAACCATACACAGAGGATGATAGTCTCCCTTTCCACACCTTGGCAAATGGAAACGACTGTACAGTGACTCCAAGTGTGAAAAGCATTATGAGAAGAGAATAAAGAAGCAGACTCCTTTCAATGGAATAGAGATTAAGGGGAGAACAGATGGTTCACAAAGGAAGTGTTTTGATAAGGTAAGCCGGGAAAAGTTATTTCCAATGCACATTGAGCCAGTCATTGAGGATCTGTACTGATGGCAGAGGTTTAGGGAAAGTGCTTTTGTGTAGACATCATTTGGGCACGGAATGGAACGGCACCAGGAACAATGGTGAACCAGAAGTCATATCTGTTTTCAAATCAAAACTAACTATTGGGAGATGTGGATAAATATTTGGAAAAGACAACAAAAGCAAAAACATTTTGAGAAAAGAACAGGCAATAAGACCAAGCTGATAGCTTTTGTAGAGAGCCATCTCAGCCACTGTGAGCTGGATGGTTCTTTTCTGTGCTGTTAAACTCAATGGCCCTATGTTTGATTTTTGATATCACTCGCATCATCTAAAAAAAATAATGTACATTCAAACATAAGAAGGCAGAAAATGAGAAATGACAATTCAGTCCAATCAGCCTCAATCCATCTACAAAGCACGTATAATCTAGTCCATCAAGGGCTCTATCCAGGCCATTTTAATCTTCTGAAGGAATGTTTTGAAAAGTATTTCCTGCCCCCACATTAATCAAACAAAATTGCAGAACAATCATTCATCCCACATCTCCACTTTTGAGTGTTGGTTGCTGCCTCAGACCATATTGCACTAAACTGAATTGTACTCAAGGATTCCATGCTGGGATGAGAAGTGGCAAGAATACCTTGCCAGTGCAGTTGTGCATTCTGAGTTTGGACTTGAGGCATGTTGTTAGGGAAGAGTGAGATATTTTCCTGTACGATTAACCCATACTCTACTGTATGTGGAAATGCTTAATGCTAACCTACAGTGATGGGAGTGGAAATGTTTTCTATTCCCTATTATAAGCTGCCTTGATCTTAATAAAGGCAAACATTTCTCTGAAAAGGCCTTAAATCATGCCATGGGCTTCAGACATGCGAACATTGAACACGGCCAGCTAAAATCTGTTCCTCTGCCATTTTGACAGAAACATTGGTGCTGACATTTATGCGGAATTCCTAACTTTAATCAACTGTTTTTCTTCCACTTTCCACCCAAGAACTAGATATATTTGTAGGTGAGCTGGCTGCCAAATGTGAAAATCAATTCTCCCGGGCACACTTGCGGACAGCTCTTGTGAATCAGGAGGGGTAAAGGAGCTGAAGAAGCAGAATTTGGGAAGTCAGCGATTAAAGCAAGTGTGGAGAGAGGCTATGAGCGGCAGAGAAGAGGCTGGAAGCTTCCTAAAGAGGCCAGCGGGAGCACTCCACCTCCTGTTGACCCACACAGTGTGCTGTAAAAAGTGATTACCTTCCTGAGCTAAGAGCTTCCACCTTCCTTTCACTCCCAGCCTTTACGAGCCCTCCGAAAAGCGCGCAACAGTTGAACTTAAATCAAGCTCTCAACTTCAGGGCGGGAACCTATGTATGTTATAAAGTATCTTCCTCTTACATCAGATACTACACTCAGTCATCACAAAGAGACTGTTGTGAAAACAGGAGTGGGCACATACATGGTGTTGAGTGGAGTGGGCACATACATGGGGCAGCACGGTAGCATGGTGGTTAGCATAAATGCTTCACAGCTCCAGGGTCCCAGGTTCAATTCCCGGCTGGGTCACTGTCTGTGCGGAGTCTACACGTCCTCCCCGTGTGTGCGTGGGTTTCCTCCGGGTGCTCCGGTTTCCTCCCACAGTCCAAAGATGTGCGGGTTAGGTGGATTGGCCATGCTAAATTGCCCTTAGTGTCCTAAAAAATAAGGTTAATGGTGGGGGGGGGGGGGGTTGTTGGGTTACTGGTATAGGGTGGATACGTTGGCTTGAGTAGAGTGATCATTGCTCGGCACAACATTGAGGGCCGAAGGGCCTGTTCTGTGCTGTACTGTTCTATGTTTGACACGTTCCCTGTTTAAAAATTTTGACCCCACCTCTTTTGCACACCGAGGAGGGGTTAAACTCGAGTTTTGTTTACAACAACAGATTAATGCCGCGTCCACCACACCCCGCAAAGGAACTTCAAATGAGCCTGGGAAACACTCACACATGCAGACTAAATTCTATCACAGAATCATATTCCATAACATATACAAGGAAGTCTTTCAGTTCATCATGTCTAAAGGCTCTTTAAAGAAACTATCTCAATTTGTCCCACTCCATTGCTCTTTCCCCACAGCAATGCAATTTTCTCCTTTTCAAGTACATCCAATTGTTTTTGAAATTTGCTGCTAAGTTTCCGCCAAGCCTTTGAGCCAGTACATTTCAAATCCCGACAACTCCCTGCACTAAACAAGAACCTCAGCGTCTGCCAGCCGGTTCTTTTGCCAATGGATGGAATCTTACCAAAGTTTGGCAAAGTGGCAGGTTCAGACAGAAAACTGGTGTTTAACCCTCCAGTACCCCAATCAACGCTGCTACCGAACAGACCCCATCATGGAGGTATCGGGGGCTCCCTCCTCCTGACAATCCTTGCCGGCATTCCGCTCCCTTCTCCCTCCCCACATCCACCACCAGCATTTAATTCCCCTCCCCCCACCAAAATAGCAGAGGTATAGACTCCCCCCCCACCCTCACCCACATGCACCGCACATTAATGTACCCCAACATGGGCCTCCCACTAGGGCACTCCTCTGGAAATCCGTCTGGCGCAAGTTAGCATTGCCAGGTTGGCACTGTGCCAATCGGCAGTGACAACCTGTGCCATGGGGCTGTGCCAGACCAATGTCCAGGCACCCCCCCCCCCCCCCCCCCCCCCCCCCCCCCCCCCCCCCCCCCCCCCCTGCCCAGGGCTATAATTACCTTTTCACTCCAGGAGGAAACCCATTGACTGCCTCATGTCTGGTCAAACCGATTCTACACCACATCGGCGAGGTTTGAATATTTAATGATGGGGGATCATATGAGCAAATAATATTTAAATCAATGCAGAACCATTCATGATACAACGCAAAATCGCCAAGCAGAAACTTATAGCCAAGTTCTGCACACATGAGTGCGGGCTCAACCGGGACCTGGGATTCATGTCTCATTACATTCATCCCCACCATCAGGCCTGTGCTTGCGAAATCCTACCAACTGTCCTGGCTTGAGACAATTCACACCTCTTTAACCTTGAGTTACCTCTATCTCTGGATCTGTAAAGACTTAATTACCTGCAAATGCTCGCATTCTAAGCATTGTCTGGCATCTTTGAATTTGTCTATATATATGTTTCTGGAACATACCTCTTCATTCACCTGAGGAAGGAGCAGTGCTCCGAAAGCTAGTGTTTGAAACAAACTTGTTGGACTTTAACCTGGTATTGTAAGACTTCTTAGACTACACAACTATAGCATGACTTGCCAATTTTTATACTCGATGCCCCATCCAGTGAAGGCAAGAATTTCATATGCTTTCTTGACTGTCTTTCTACTTGTGTTGACACTTTCAAAGATCTGTGGACCTCTACACCCAGATCTCTCTGACTTTCTATATTCCAAAGAGTTTTGCCATTTACCGTCTATTTCCCCTGTTAGACCTACCAAAATGCATTACCTCACATTTGTCTGGATTAAACTCCATTTGCCATTTCTCTATTCAAGTCTCCAACCTTTCACATGAACAGACGGGGTATAGAAGGATGCAGGCAGTTGTCTAGATAGGACACGTGATCAGCGCAGGCTTGGAGGGCCGAAGGGCCTGTTCCTGTGCTGTATTTTTCTTTGTTCTTTGTTCTATCTATGCCCTGCTGTATCCTCTGACAATCCTCAAAACTATCTGCCACTGCACCAACCTTGGTGTCATCCGCGAACTTACTAATCAGACCAGCTACATTTCCACCAAATCGTTTATGTATACTACAAACAACAGAGGTCCCTGCACAGATCTGTGTCGAACACCACTAGTCACTACTTTCCATTCAGAAAAACACCCTTCTACTGCTACCTTCTGCCTTCTGTGACCGAACCAGTTCTGTATCCATGTTGCCACCTCACCTCTGATCCCAGGTGACTTCACCATTTGTACCAGTCTGCCATGAGGCACCTTGCCAGAGGCTTTGCTGAAGTCCATGTAAACAACATCCACTGCCCTCCCTCATCAATCGTCTTTGTCACCTCCTCAAAACATGTGATCAATTTAGTGAGCACAACTTCCACTTCACAAAACCATCCTGTCTATCATCAATGATGATGTGGAGATGCCAGCATTGGACTGGGGTGGGCACAGCAAGAAGTCTTACAACACCAGGTTAAAGTCCAATAGGTTTGTTTGGAGTCACGAGCTGTCGGAGTACAGCTCCTTCATAAGTTGAGTGAAGAGGTGGGTTCCACAAACTCATATATAGACAGTCAGTGATGCAAGATGATACTACCGCAAGCCCACGGATAACCTCATGATGCTCCACTTCTTCAGCTCCCACTCTGAACACATTAAAGAAGCCACCCCTTATTGGCAAGCCCTCCATATACACAAGATCTTCTCAGACAATGAGGAATATAACAGACATCTACAGACGCTGAAAGATGTCCTCATAAGAACGAGATATGGCGCTCGACTTATCAATCGATGGTTCCAACGTATCACAGCAGAAAACCGCACCGACCTCCTCAGAAGACAAACATGGGACACAACCGACAGAGTACCCTTTGTCATCCAGTACTTCCCCGGAGCGGAGAAACTATGGCATCTTCGTCGCAGCCTTCAACACGTCATCGATGAAGACAAACATCTTGCCAAGGCTATCCCCACACCCCCACTACTTGCCTTCAAACAACCGCGCAACCTCAAACCGTCAAACAGACCATTGTTTGCAGCAAACTACCCAGCCTTCAGGAGAACAACGACCACAACACCACACAACCCTGCCCTGGCAATCTCTGCAAGACATGCCAGATCATCGACATGGATACCACCATAGGGGCTGTTTAGCTCACAGGGCTAATCGCTGGCTTTGAAAGCAGACCAAAGCAAGCCAGCAGCACGGTTCGATTCCCGTAACAGCCTCCCCGAACAGGCGCCGGAATGTGGCGACTAGGGGCTTTTCACAGTAACTTCATTTGAAGCCTACTCGTGACAATAAGCGATTTTCATTTCATTTTCATTACATGTGAGAACATCACCCACCAGGTACGTAGTACATACTCGTACGACTCGGCCAATGTTGTCTACCCCATACGTTGCAGGAAAGGATGTCCCAAAGTGTGGTACATTGCGAGACCATGCAGACGCTGCAACAATCACCAGGCAGGAATGTTCCCTTCCAGTCGGGGAACACTTCAGCAGTTGAGGGCATTCAGCCTCTGATCTTCGGGTAAGCGTTCTCCAAGGCAGCCTTCAGGATACGCGACAATGCAGAATCTCCAAGCAGAAACTGGTAGCCAAGTTCCGTATACATGAGTATGCCCTCAACTGGGACCTTGGGTTCATGTCTCATTACATTCATCTCCCACCATCTCACCTGGGCTTGTGATATCCTGCCAACTGTCCTGGCTTGAGACAATTCACACCTTTTTAACCTATGATTATCCCTCTCTCCAGTCGCACCATCTGGGCCTGTAAAGACTTAATTACCTGCAAAGGCTCGCATTCAAAGTACAATGCATCATCTTACATCATTGACTTTGTCTATATATGAGCTTGTGGAACCCACCTCTTCAGTCACCTGATGAAGGAGCTGCGCTCCAAAAGCTAGTGACTCCAAACAAACCTGTTGGGCTTTAACCTGGTGTTGTAAGACCTTTTACTGTATCGCTAATGAGTCCATTAGTTTCCAAATGGGTATAAATCCTGTCCCTAAGAATTCTCTCCAATAATTTACCTACTACTGACGTGAGGCTCACCGGCCTATAGTTTCCTGGATTATCCCTGCTACCTTTCTTAAACAGCGGTACCAGATTAGTTATTCTCCAATCCTCTGGGACCTCACCTGTAGCCAATGAGTGCACAAAGGTGTCAGTCAAGATCCCAGCAATTTCCTCCCTAGCTTTCCTCAGTATTCTGGGGTAAATCCCATCTGGCTCAGGAGACCTATCTACCTTAAAACACCCAGTACCTCCTCCTCTTTGATGTCAACGTGACCCAGACTATTCACACATCCTACCCAAGAATCATCTTCCACAAAGTCCTTTTCTTTGGTGAACATCATATCATAGTATTGATGATACTATGAGTGCAAGATTACTGAACAAACATTTTACTTGAATATGCCCTTAGTGTTGGGTGGGGTTACTGGGTTATGGGGATAGGGTGGAGGTGTTAACCTTGGGTAGGGTGCTCTTTCCAGGAGCCGGTGCAGACTCGATGGACCGAATGGCCTCCTTCTGTACTGTAAATTCTATGAAAAAAAATGTAACAGTTTTTTTTATCAGGCGAGATATGAACAAACTGATATATTTAGTTAAGTCAACTGCACACAATATTAGCAACATTTTCTTTTGCATTTGAAGTCTCCAGTCTCCCTTTTTAACAATGGCATTTACCTGTCCAAAGAAATGCTCTTCTTAAAATTCTAACCCACAGAAATTTCATCTGAACACAGTAACATATTTCTTGCCAATATCAAACAGCAGGAGTTTAGCCCAGTTGCTTGGACACAATTCCTACTCCATCGTCTAACACTGATCCACTGTTTCATTTGACGTTTGTAACAGAGTGCCATGACCTCCATCAGCAGTTTCAGACACAAGTTTATATTGCTAAAATTGTCTTTACAAATGGCAGCCTCAGGCATCATGGCTCCATATTTTTTCTATAACAGAATAATTATTTATTGATGAAGTTTATGTAAACCAGATAAACCATGAATGCTTATGAGATTACAGAGTCCAGATTACTGGGGGCCCACAATCACTGTTGCTGCTTTCAATAAATAGTCACGAGAGTTCACTCATATCATGGTTCCAAATTAGCTCTGTACCTTGAGAGGTTTCATTGTTTAGACCTTAGTTTTTGACATATTTCTTCCAGTTATTTAGATATCCCTGTGTATTTTTACATACATTCCTATATGTAATTGTACTTGGAGCAACCAAATTAAATCTGATAGGAACCAGGATTTTCTGGTGGGTTTGCGTGAGTTTTCTCCGGGTGCTCCAGTTTCCTCCCACAGTCCAAAGATGTGCAGGTTAGGTGGATTGGCCATGATAAATTGCCCTGAGTGTCCAAAATTGCCCTTAGTGTTGGTTGAGTGGGGTTACTGGGTTATGGGGATAGGGTGGTGTGGGCTTGGTAGGGTGCTCTTTCCAAGAGCCGGTGCAGACTCAATGGGCCGAATGGCCTCCTTCTGCACTGTAAATTCTTTGATTCTATGACACAGCCAAGCAACACCCTGTTACACGGGCTCAAAACTGGACTTAGATTTGATTTTTGGTTACCCGTACCCATGGAAATCAGAAGATATATATTGGTGGCTGCATGTGTCTCAAAGTAAAATCCAAACATTTTAAATGGCTTTTATACCAAACTATATTGAAAAAAACAACCTGCATTAGTGCCAGAGAAAGAAAAACCAAAGGCACGATTCAACGGCAAATTTCGAAGTGTCAATTTGGAGTCATTTGGCAGGGAGTTTCACGATGAGATGGAGAGTGCTGTTCAATGGCAATTGGCCATTATTTTGGGCTTCTCCCTGGTCAAGGCCATATTTTAAAATTTTTCTGGTACTGAGGAGCTGAACACGTCAGCAAGATCAGCTCCTCAGAGATTGGGGTGCCATTTTGAAAGAATACCCAATCTCCAGGTGAGATTGAGGATCTGCCACACCGCCCTCTTTCAGGGCACCCCTTCAACTCCCCAAACT
This sequence comes from Scyliorhinus canicula, assembly GCF_902713615.1. Classification (NCBI taxonomy): domain Eukaryota; kingdom Metazoa; phylum Chordata; class Chondrichthyes; order Carcharhiniformes; family Scyliorhinidae; genus Scyliorhinus; species Scyliorhinus canicula. The sequence continues at coordinate 154,753,829 of NC_052151.1, forward strand.
TTTTGCGGCCTCTTCATACCCTCTTTGTACCCTCCCTCACCCCTTCATGGCATGCCCCCCCCCCCCCTCAGGCCTAACCATTGGCAGTGCCAACCTGGCACCTGAGCACCTTGGCACTGCCGGACTGGCACCTGGGCAGTGCCTGGTTGGCACTGCCAGGGTGCATTGTTGGCACTGTCAGGGTGTCCAGGTGCCAGGGGAAGTGGCCAGGGTACTACCCTGCCCTCTCCGTGACAACCCAGGGGCTCTAATCCCTCCAAGACACCACTAATTGCCATCACGCCTGGTCCACACTTGTTTAAACTAGTACTAATTGGATCCTGGTCCTCACAGGCATGGCCGTTGACTCCCGGGCACCACTAGGCTCATTCAAATATCATTATCTGGATCACACCCAGCGAGGGCATGATTCAGATCATGTTGGGGGTAAACAGTCGGGTGACTTGCGATCATCCCGGCACTCGACGCAAAGCCCGAATTGGGCTTCTCTTGGGATTCATGCGATATGTTCGGCACAATGCGATGTCTGAATCGTGGCCAAACTGCATTGTGCAAAAATGAAACATTGCTGCCTCAGCAATAACCATACTACTCCAGTCCATGATGAATTGGGAGGATGATGATGCTGCAAAGGCATTTGAGAAGTTTGAATAACAGTGTGGACTGATGTTCAGTAGCTTTCTGAAAGGCATTGCTGAAAAGGGAGGGGTCATCTATATCCTTTTATGGGCAGGAGAGACAGGATTAAATCTGTTTCTTTGCTGCAAACTGAAGGAAAATAACAGTAGAAACTCAAACAATTTTTACTTGAAAAGTTCAACACACATCTCCAGCCAAAGTCAAATCATCAGATCTACTGATATGAATTTCAAGGCAGGAATTAGGTGAGCCTGTTGACAATTTCATAATAAGATTGAAAATACAGCCAGAAAATGTAAATTGGAGGACACAAATGGTAGTCTGTGAGATAAGCACATTTGGGGCTCTGCACATCCTGAAGTACAAAACATTTAATTTGAAAGGATAAGCTCACAATATCACAGGCTATCAGGCTGACAACCCAAACAGCTCGGCAGCAGGGTTGACACAGCAACAAAAGAATGCGCATCAAACAGAAGTATCTGTAAGAGCAATGAACGATGACCTGAGTTCACAGATAAAGAAAATGTCTTCATATGGAACAAACTGCAGAGGACACTGAAAGCTAAAACACTGAGAAAAGATGTGCAGAAGAAAGAAAAGATAAACAAACATACCCAAGAAGATGACGATGAGTTTGAGGAGACAATACGCAGAGAAACCTCCAATTGTGTGAAATAGCTGGATACGACAATTCCTAGAAGAAAGAAATTCACTCAGTCAATCATTTGAAAGAGGGTGAGAAGAAAGCCCCAAAACCATAAATCAGAAGCTTAATAACAGAGCACAAAGTAACACCATTCCATACAGATTACATCAGAAGATCTTTCCTGAAAAATTGAAAGAAAATCAGCCCAATCTGAAACAGAGCAACGTTATGTTTATGGCGGGGGGGGGGGGGGGGGGGGGGGGGGGGGGGGGGGGGGAGGTGACTGAGAATTGACAGTGAGGGAAAGCCAAGATCAGAGAGACACACAGAAAGGAAAAAATATATGTTTCCATGAAGCAGATGGTCCTGCTAACCTGGGACTGAGCAGTTATGAAGAACTGCAGCTTATCTCAGTAAACATTGAGACAAAATACCCAAGCATGATCCATCAACTGGTGAATGCAACACTCAGTCAAATTAGAGATGAGACCAGCAAAGATGAAAAGTTACAGGTGCTCTTGCAGCAAGTGATCCAGGGTTGGCTTGATAATATACAACAAGCACAGCCAACAATGTAGCTATACTAGTCTATCACAGATGACACATCACGACAAGATGGTGTTCTTATCGTTGGGTCCAGAATAATCATACCCAAAAGAATGTAGAGAGAATTTCTTCAGAAGACACACAAGGTCCTCATGGTAATAGAGAAGTGTCAGCTCAGAAACAGATCAGCTGTGTACTGGCTAGGCGCCGACAAAGACATTGACAATATGGTGTCTACCTGTAATAAATGCCAGAAGTACCGATATAGACAGCAGAAAGAGGAAATGATAGGAACTAGAGTACCACTCAGGCCTTGGCGTACTGTGGGAGCGAAGTTATTCTCAAGCAATCAAGAACAGCATCTCAGACAACTACTTAAAGTTCACTTTTATCCAAAAAGTGAATGATTTGAGAGACACAAGTCTTCTCAGCGGTGTGAGTCCTGTTTGCTCAGCAATGGATTCCTCAAAGAATAATATTTGACAATGGAACAAAACTAATCTCCGGCGAATTAACAAAATTCACTGGACAGGATGGGTTCAACATCATCACCTCATCATCACATTACCCATGGGTTTATAGAAAGATGCATCCAGACAGTCAGGCGAACCCTGACAAAATGCCAAGCGAAAAAGGAAGACCCGAACATTGCGGCAAGGTGGCACATTGGTTAGCACTTCTGCCTCACAGTGCCAGGGACCCAGGTTTAATTCCGACCTTGGGAGACTGTCTGTGTGGAGTTTCCACTTTCTCCCCATGTCTGTGTGGGTTTCTTCTGGGTGCTAAGGTTTCATCCCATAGTCTAAAGATGTGCAGGTTAGGTGAATTAACCATGATAAATTGCCTCTTAGTGTCCAAAGAAGGACACGTTAGGTGAGGTTACAGGGATAGAGCGCAAAAGAGGACTTACACGAGGTGCTCTTGTGGAGGGTTTGTGCGGACTCAGTGGGCCAAATGGCCTCCTTCTGCACTGTAGGGATTCTATGATGGCCTAATTGTTAGTTTGATCCGCACCTCTCGAGGCTAACATGAAATCACCTGCAGTGCGATTGAAGGCAGAAAGTATAAGACAAACTGTCAAACAAGATAGTCCCTCCAAGTGACCAGGAGGGAGTAATACAACAACTTGCTGATGCACAGGTAGAACACTCAACAAGCATGGGAAAATGCTGCCTAAGCTGTTGAAATTACAAACTGTACATGTGCAGGATCCAATCATGAAAACCTGGAACCCAGCAAAGGATGTTGGTGAGACTGAGATTCCAAGGTCCTAAATCATTGAGACCGAAACCGGTAATCAAATGAGAGGGAGCAGAGTCCATATTTGACCTGCACCTGAGCAGGAAAAGCAGAAAATATCATCAGCAACACCAGTGACATTATTAACGAGTGAGACAACATCAGCAACGCCAGTGATGGACTTCCGGTGACGACATGTGGAGGAGGTCACACGACCGTGCCAACTGAAGGGCGCCATGTTAGCACAGTGGTTAGCACTGTTGCTTCACAGCGCCAGGGACCCAGGTTCGAATCCAGGCTTGGGTCCCTGTCTGTGATGAGTCTGCATGTTCTCTCTGTGTCTGCGTGGGTTTCCTCCGGGTGCTCCAGTTTCCTCCCACATGTCCCGAAAGACCTGAGCCAGGATTCTCCAATCCCGCGGTCAAGTTCTGGCACCAGCGTGAAAAGCGGCGCCAACCACTCCGACGTCAATGGTCCCCGATAATCATGACTGCTCCCCTTCATAGGGGGCTAGGTCGGCGCCGGAGTGGTCCCTGCACCTCCTGCCGGTACGGAACGGCCGGCACAGGTTCGCGCAATCGTGTGTGTTCCCATCTCCGCGCCGGCCCCGGGCAATATGGTGGAGCCCTACAGGGGCCCGGTGCGGAGGAACATAGCCCCCCACGGAACCAGCCTGCCCGCCGATCGGTAGGCCCCAATCGCGGGCCAGGCCACCATGGAGGCCCCCCCCCCCGGAGTCAGATCCCCCCGCCCCTCCTCCAGGATGGCTCCTGCAGACACACCTTCCAGGTCCCGCCGGCGGGACTCGGCCGAACTTGGTGGCCTCTCGGTCCGTCGGGGCCCAGAGAATCGCCGGGAGGGCCGCTTTCAACGGCCCCCAATCGGCACGGCGGCAATCCCGCGGGCGCCCGAGAATCGGCGCTGAGGAATCAGTAAGCCGGCAGAGGGGTGCGATTCTCATGTCCCGCGGGGATTCTCTGACCTGACGTGGGGTCAGAGAATCCCAGCCGTGTTGTTTGATAATTTGGACATTCTGAATTCTCCCTTTGTGTACCTTAACAGGCGTCAAAATGTGGCAGCTGTTCGCTTTTCACAGTAACTTCATTGCAGTGTTCATGTAAGCCTACTTGTGACAATAAAGATTATTATTATTGAGTAGCTCCCGCTAGAGTCCAAGAGTTTTGGTCTTTTCCACCCATTTGTTGACGGAAATACCTTCAGAAAATTGGCCCCAAGTGAGACTTTGTTGGCAAAGAATGTCTAAGAGCCAGTGAAGGAATACTGGGAAGAAGGATTTGAACTCCAGTTCGCCACCAGGGTTGAGCACAGTGAAAGGTGCTTGCCAGATTGGGCTGTGTTTTTAATGGTAGAGACACTGGCGGAGGTGATGGTGGTGGAATTTGAATGACAGTTCAATAAACATTTTGAAAGGCATGGTAGGGAGTTGTTGGAATCTCTCAAGCAGGCCGTGGAAGGTCTGCTGGGCCTGATCAGGGAGTCACTTGGAAGAACATCAGAGGCAGTGTGGAAGCAGGGTGAGGTGTTGAAGGGAGTGAAGGAGGCACTGTCGAGGCACAGTGACCTCGCCTCGCTGGAAGCTTAACTGGCCAAGGACAGAAATCAGGGCCTGAGAGCCAAGGTGGAGGGCCTTGAGAATAGATCACGGCGACAGAATTTGAGGGTCGTGGGGCTGCCCAAGGAGTTGAGAGCCAAGGCCAACAGACTATTATGATGATGCTGAGGAAGCTGAGGTGGGCCAAGCAGGTACGTGAGGTGATGTACGAAGGCACCAACATTCATGTTTACCAGGATCTTACGGTGGACGTGGTGAAGAGACAGGCAGCTTTTATGCGACAAAGCGGCATTGTACAAGAGTGGAATGCTTTGGAGTGGTTTACCCGGCGAAATTGAGGGTTATGCACAACTTGAGGGTCCATTTCTTTGAGACAGTGGAGGAGGCGACGGGGTTTGTAAAGCCAAAAGGACTTGGACTGGATTGAGTATGGTGGAAGAGAGAATTTGTTGCTGTTCGGGGATTGGGATTGGCTGGGGACAAATATTTGATGATGTTATATTCTCTTGTTTTTTCTGTGGTGTTTTGATGCCCTTCCATTGAATATGGGTACTTGGTGGGGGCGGAGGAGTGTGGGGGTTGTGTTTGACTGGGGTGCTTCGTGGCAGCAGGGTGTTTGCGTGGGGTGGAGAGGTTTTGAATTATTTTGTTTGTTATGAGGGGTTATTGGGTTACGGGGATAGGGTGGAAGTGAGGGCTTAAATGGGTCGGTGCAGACTCGATGGGCTGAATGGCCTCCTTCTGCACTGTATGTTCTATGTTCTAGGTTTGAGTGGGGGAGTGGGACTCTGGTGGAGGAGCTCCTTCACGAGCAAGCTGCAGTTCGATAATAAACAGCAGCGAGGTGGGGGGGAGGGGCTGCGGCTTGCTCAACCTGCTCAGGCAGGCTTCGGCATGCCTAGGAGATGTGAATGGTGGGAGGAGGGGGATTCTGGGGAATGAGGTGGTTTCAAGAGGAAGTGGTTGGGAGGTTTATGGGAAGGGGAGGGGCAGTGGGTTGACGGCGACTTGGGGCAAGGTATGGGTACACCCATTGGGTGGGGCACGCGCTTTCTTTGGTGGGCTTCGGGCTGTGGAATTTGGGGCAGGGGATAGGAGCATCCCCGGAGGGGTGTTGGCTGAGAGCAGGAGGTAGGGGTATGAGAGCCCCTCGATCCAGCTGGTGACATGGAATGGTTGGGAGGCCTAATGAAACAGGCGAGCGTTTTCGCGCATTTAAAGAAACTGAGGACCACTGTGGTGCTGTTGCAGGAGACTCATTTGTGAGTGAAGGACCAGGTAAGGCTTTGTAAAGGTTGCGTGAGTCAGATGTTCCACTCGCAATTTGATAGTTGGGCTTGGGGGCAGCAGTCTTGATTAATAAGAGAATTTGCTTTCAGATGGAAAAGGTGGTGGCAGACTGAGATGGATCATCCACTCGGCACTTCTGGCGGAAGCTTGTTACGAATGCCTCAGCCTTGTTTTTTGCACATATGTGCTGGGCTCCTCCATCATTGAGGATGGGATACTTGTGGAGCCTCCTCCTCCAGTCAGTTGTTTAATTGTCCACCACCATTCACGCTGGATGTGGCAGGACTACAGAGCTTAGATCTGATGCGTTGGCTGTGGAATAGCTTCGGCCTGTCTATTACTTGCTGCTTATGCTGTTTGGCACACAAGTAGTCCAGTTTTGTAGCTTTCCAGGTTGACACCTCATTTTCCGGTATGCCTGATGTTGCTCCTGGCAAGCTTTCCTGCACTCTTCATTGAACCAGGATTGATCCCCTGGCTTAGTGATAATGGTAGAGTGGGGGATATGCCAGGCCATGAGGTTGCAGATTGTGGTTGAATACATTTCTGCTGCTGCTGATGGCCCACAATGCCTCATGGATGCCCAGCCTTGAGTTGCTAGATGTGTTCGAAGTCTATCCCATTTAGCACGGTGGTAGTGTCACACAGCACGATGGAGGGTATCCTCAATGTGAAGACGGGACTTTGTCTCCACAAGGACTGTGTGGTGGTCACTTCTACTGAAACTGCCATGGACAGATGCATCTGCAGCAGGCAGGTTGGTGAGGATGAGGTCAAGTACGTTTTTCACTCTTATTGGTTCCCTCACCACCTGCTGCAGTCCTAGTCTAGAAGCTATGTCCTTTAGGATCCGGCCAGCTTGGTCTGTGGTGGTACTACGGAGCCACTCTTGGTGATGGACATTGAACTCCCCCACCCAGAGCATATTCTCTGCCCTTGCCACCCTCAGCGCTTCCATCAAGTGGTGTTCAACATGGAGGAGTACTGAGTCATCAGCTGATGATAGCTGGTTAGCGGTAATCAGCAGGAAATTTCCTTGCCCATGTTTAACCTGAAGCCATGAGACTTCATGGGGTCCACAGTTGATGTTTACGACTCCCAGGGCAATTCCCTCCCGGCTATATACCACTGTTCCACCTCCTCTGCTGGGTCTGCCTTGCTGATGAGACAGCACATACCCAGGAATGGTGATCGTGATCTCTGGGATATTGTCTGTAAGGTATGATTCTATGAGTATGACTATGTCAGACTTTTCTTTAACTAGCCTGTGAGACAGCTCTCACAACTTTGGCATAAGCCCCCAGATTTTAGTAAGAAGGACTTTGCAAGGTTGGTAGGGCTGGGTTTGCCATTGTTGTTTCAGCTGCCTTGTTCGGTGCCATGTGGTCCGTCCGGTTTCTTTCGTTTTTTGCATTTTTGTAGTGGTTGAATACAACTGAGTGGTTTGTTCGCTCATTTCAGAGGGCATTTAAGAGTCAAGCACATTGCTGTGGGTCTCGAGGCACATGTACGCCTGACCAGGTAAGGATAGCAAATTTTGTTCCCTGAAGGACATTAGTGAACCACTCCTTCGAGGAATACTCCTTGAAGTCAGGAGAGGGGCCCACCCGGGATGGGCTGGCGCCATCGGCTGGAGAACCTGCAGGAGAATGGACATGTGGTCAATGGGAGAGATGGGTCAGTCAGTCAGTAAAGCAATAACAACTCACGTTTGACAGGTCGCCCAGGTGGGGCCCGGTGGTTCCTCATGTCTGCGTGGGTGACCGATCTGTCCTCGGCCACCCCAGTCACCTCCAGGCAACGCTCCTCAAAGGAGATGAAGATTATTATGTCTGGCACCCCACTGCCAGTCTGGGCCTTCTCCAGACGATTGTGATAGAGCTTTTCCTGAGGAGTCATAGAGAGGGCATCATTAGCCACATGCATGGTCCCGTAGTGGGAGAGGGGGTGTGAAGGCGGGGTTGGGGAAGGGGGAGGGAGGGCTAGGGGTCACTTGGACAGTTGGGGGGGTGGATGCTCCCTTGGAGTAAGGTGGGTGGCATTGGTGTCAACTCACTTGTGCTGCCCGGTTTAGGTCATTGACCTTCTTCCTGCACTGCTGGCCAGTCCTCCTGTCAGACTGTTTGAACTAACGGCTGCCACCACCTCAATCCTGACAGCATTGGCTGCCCTGTGGCTCACACTCCAGGACCCCCGGGAGAACAGGACATCCCTCCTGGCCTCCATCGCGTCCAGGAGCCTCCCCAGGTCAGCATCCCCTAATCTTGGGGCCGGTCTCCTGGGTGCCACTATTGCCAGCTGGATGGGGTTGGCTGGGCAAGTGCAGCTTGACCGTGTTCATGGGGGGCCTGGCGGGCGCGGTGCCGGCGAATCAGCTGATGAGGCCTCGTTAAGTGGATCAATTAACGTTGAATTGCTTTGTTGGTTTCACTGGGCCGAGTTCCAGGAAACATTCGGAAATTCCCACTCACTCAAACACTTGGAAATTTTTCCAGAAATTCTTGGCTGACAAATTCGGAATAGACTTGCCTATAAAGTTGATCATTCCTGATATCCTCAGAACCCCTTTCTTGTCTGATGGTCATGGCATATTGATTATTTTCAGTATTTTCATTTGATTGGATTGTACGCCTTGGGCAGCACGGTAGCATTGTGGATAACACAGTTGCTTCACAGCTCCAGGGTCCCAGGTTCAATTCCGGCTTGGGTCACTGTCTGTGCGGAGTCTGCACATCCTCCCCTTGTATGCGTGGGTTTCCTCCGGGTGCTCCGGTTTCCTCCCACCATCCAAAGATGTGCAGGTTAGGTGGATTGGCCATGGTAAATTGCCCTTAGTGTCCACAATTGCCTTAGTGTTGGTTGGGGTTACTGGGTTATGAGGATAGGGTGGAGGTGTTGACCTTGGGTAGGGTGCTCTCTCCAAGAGCCAGTGCAGATTCGATGGGCCGAATGGCCTCCTTCTGCACTGTAAATTCTATGATGATAATCAACTTGTCCCCAGAAATGCCAAATTGACACGTGGCTTTGTTCAACCTTAGCCCATACTTCTTAACACTCTACAGTACTTTGATGAGTTGGTCATTCTGTTCTTCCTTTGTAGCACTCAATACTATTATATCATCACCATACACATAAACCCCTTCTATACTTTCCACAATGTGCTCTATTGCCCTGTGAAAGATTTCAAATGCTGATATTATCCCAAAAAGGCATTTGAAGAAATACCTCCTCCACAATAGTCCTTAATACCGGGGCCCCGCAAGGCTGCGTACTGAACCCCCTACTCTACTCGCTGTACACACACGACTGCATGGCAAAACTTGGTTCCAACTCCATCTACAAGTTTGCTGACGATACGACCATAGGGGGTCGGATCTCAAATAGCGACAAATCCGAATACAGGAGGGAGATTCCCCGCAAGACATGGCGGCTTGATCTTGCGGGGCGGCAGAGGGAAAATAGTGCGTCCAGTTGAGACGCCGGCCCGACGATCGGTGGGCACCGATCGCGGGCCTGTCCCCTCCCGAGCACAGTCATGGTGCTCATTTTCCACCAGGCCCCCTACAAGCTCCATAACGGGCATCTCACGGCGATTTCACGACGGCAGCGACCAGGTGTGGTTGCCGCCGTCGTGAAACGGCCGCGAACGGCAGGCCGCTCGGCCCATCCGGGTCGGAAAATCGCCGGTCGCCGTGAAAAACGGCGAGCGGTGATTCTTGCGAGCGGGGGGTGGGAGAATCACGGGGGGCGCCGGGGGTTGTGAAATTAGTCGGGGGGCCCTCCCGCGATTCTCCCACCCAGTGTGGGGAGCGGAGAATCGCGCCCAGGGTACATTCAATGGTGTGTTTTAAGAAATGCAATAGCAATTTAAGAATATGCATGGATCCCAACATCAAGCAAGAACACTATCCAATACCAAAACGTGAAGAGATAACAAGCAAAATGTCAGGTGCCACGTGCTGGTTTAACACTGGGACTGGTTTAGCACAGGGCTAAAGAGCTGGCTTTTACAGCAGACCAAGGCAGGCCAGCAGCACGTTTCAAGTCCCGTACCAGCCTCCCCAAACAGGTGCCGGAATTTGGCGACTAGGGGCTTTTCACAGTAACTTCATTTGAAGCCTACTTGTGACAGTAAGCGATTTTCATTTCATTCAGTAAACTGAATGCTTCGCAGGGTTTTTCAAAACTCAAATTGGATGAAGAGAGTGCAAAGTACTGTACGTTTAACACTCCACTTGGATGTTGTTTATTGTCACGTATGCCAAGGTACAGTGAAAAGTATTTTTCTGCAAGCAGCTCAACAGATCATTAAGTACATGAAAAGAAAAGTAAATAAAAGAAAATACATAATAGGCAACACAAGGTACACAAAGTAACTACATAACACCGACATCGGATGAAGCATTCAGGGTGTAGTGTTAATCAGCTCAGTCCATAAGAGGGTCATTTAGGAGTCTGGTAACAGCTGGGAAGAAGCTGTTTTTGAGTCTTTTCGTGCATGTACTCAGACTTTTGTATTTCCTGCCCGATGGAAAAAGTTGGAAGAGTGAGTAAGCTGGGTGGAAGGGGTCTTTGATTATGCTGCCCGCTTTCCCCTGGCAGCGGGAGGTGTAGATGGAGTCAATGGATGGGAGGCAGGTTCGTGTGATGGACTGGGCTGTGTTCACGACTCTCTGAAGTTTCTTGAGGTCTTGGGCCGAGCAGTTGCCAAACCAGGCTGTGATGCAGCCCGATAGGATGCTTTCTATGGTGCATCTGTAAAGGTTGGTAAGGGTTAATGTGGACATGCCGCATTTCCTTAGTTTCCTGAGGAAGTATAGGCGCTGTTGTGCTTTCTTGGTGGTAGCGTCAACGTGGGTGAAGCAGGACAGATTTTTGGAGATGTGTACCCTTAGGAATTTGAAACTGCTAACCATCTCCACCTCGGTGATGCTGACAGGAGTGTGTACAGTACTTTGTTTTCTGAAGTCAATGAAGCAAATCGCCGTGAGGTGCCCGTTATGGAGCTTGTAGGGGGCCTGGTGGAAAATGAGCACCATGACTGTGCTCGGGAGGGGACAGGCCCGCGATCGGTGCCCACCAATCGTCGGGCCGGCGTCTCAACCGGACGCACTATTTTCCCTCCGCCGCCCCGCAAGATCAAGCCGCCATGTCTTGCGGGGCGGCTGAGGGGAAGACGGCCACCGCGCATGCGCGGGTTTGAGCTGTTAGCCATCGTGACGCAGCCGCACATGCGCGGGTTGGAGCTGGCCAACCTGCGCATGCGCGGCTGACGTCACATAGGCGCCGCCGTTGCGTCACTCTCGGCGCGCCGCCCGGCGGCCGAGAGTTACGAAGCACCGCTCCTATCCCCGCTGGGAGGGGGGAATAGGGGGCAAGGAGCGGCCTCCGAGGCCGTCGTGAAACTCAGCCGAGTTCACGACGGCCCTCCCGATTTTTCCCGGGAGCGGAGAATTCCGCCCCCTATCTGTTGGCTCTTCGATTTTCTTTGTGACCCCCAGATTCGTCATTCTATCAAGTTCAGCTTTCAATCGATCCCTTAATGGTGATGGTATTCTCCTCAAAGTATGTCAGTTGCGCATTATCCTTCAGTTGAATTCGGTAAATAAATGGCAAGACACCGAAACCTTGCAAAATCTCCGGAAATACTTGTACTATTGAATCCACCGATCCATTGTGCACATTCAAAGCATAATCAGCACTCTATACTCTCTAGACTAACTGAAATGTTTTACAAGCTTCCAAAACTAGCAACGATTCACGATCTGAGCCTACAATTGAGAATTTCATTTAATTGAATCTATCTTTGATTTGAACTTCAAGCTTATACTAACCTAAAGAATTAATCCTTTGACCATTCTAATTGTTTAAAAATACTGGTCTATTTAGAATCTTGGGCTTGATTCTCATCGCTTCAATATCTGTGATACTGATGAGAGTGCTCCTGTGTGGAGTTTGACATTTAGAAATATTTGATTATGAGTAAAGAAACTGTCCATTTATCTTTATTGACAGTACATACTTCATTCTTACTACTTCTTTTGTTCGTCGAAGGCATTTCATTTTGCTGGGGTACGTTGGCCCTGTCTTCATTAGCAATGATATCAATGAAGAATATATCCTCTAAATTAATTTCTTCAATAGTGTTTATAGATTTCTGTGAGTCGACTCTTTTGTTGGAAAAATGCTTCTTGTCAAAGTGGCTTTTGCCTTTGCACTTCGCACAAATTTCCCAAAAGGCTTGACATTGCCTCTGTAAGTGCCTATTTCCACACCATTTACACAAAATGTTGGCGTCTGGCAATCACTTAAAATGGCCGCCGCTGTTGAGACCACGTTTTCCTTTCCTTTTGGGTACGTCACAACATCTATAACGTCGGCCTCATTCCCAATTTTCATGCCTAAACTTCTCATGTTTAAAGTGTTGATTCGCTGGCAGAGCAAACTGCGTCTTCGAGCTGGAGCTCATTCTCCCTCAAAAGATGTTCAAGCATTTTTAGCATTTTTTATGCCAAGCATGATTTGATCCTTGATCATTGATGATTTTAACATGTCAAAATTACAAGTCTAAGCCTTTAATTTGAGATCTATGAGAAAACTGGCGAACGACTTGCCTGTCTGCTGCGTGCGCATCCTGAAAATGTTCCTTTCAAAAGTTTTGTACTTCTTTGGGATGCAATGCTCATTGAACTTTTTAACAATGGCATCAAAGTTCTCACTACCTGCCTCTTGCACAAATTCAAATGTATTATAGATTTTGATCGCCTGTGAATCTGCTAGCATGCTATTTTTCGTTCATCAGGCTGTGTCTGTAAACCTAGAGCTGCTATTACAAGGTAAACTGCTTAAAAGTACGCCAATTCATATCTACCAGTTACACAAACACATTGTGTTGTTTTCAAGCTATCCATCTTTTTCTTCAGTGACAGTTGAGCGTTGAGATGTGTTCTTCTAATGTTCTTCGTCGATTATTAGATTTTTTTGAGTTGTACCGTTCCCTAAGTTCTTTACTTCAGATCTTCAATTCGTAGAACACCACTTCTGGCACCATGAAATAATTGAGTCAGTACACCAAAGAACATCTAGTTCTTGACGAGTTAAGATTTATTAAATTACAATAATGTGGGTAGAAAACAATACTAATACTACTAATGAACTGTAAACTGTTAACAACTAGAATACCATAGATAATAATAAACACGACTATCCATGATGACTCCACACCGGACTCCCCGAGGTCACGTGGTGTAGTTCTACTGCCACTTGCTGGTTGGAGGTCTAACATATTAACATACAAAATTGCTTATGTATATCATTACAGAATTGCCATCAGAAGTTCAAACTTCCCAGGCAATTCCCATGGAGGTCTGCATGTCGGACCTCCACGGGGTCTCACATCCTGTCTGATGATCTAGAGACCAGAAAAGATCTGGGCCAATGTGTCAGTTTAACAGTCTGTCAGTCTCTTGTGGAGATGAAAGAAATACACACATTGAAGCTTCAGCATTTTGAGCTGAAATGTGATTATTTCTAACTTATGGGGAACCAGAAGATACAACATCATCAATAGCTCAGGGCACCCTGGAAATGTATCATTCCTCACCTTCACAAAAAGTAAAACATAAGTCACTTATTTGTCTGAATGCACTAGAGTGATCCTTTCAGTTTGTCCATGAGACGGAGCAAGTGAGGCCAACAGATGTAGGAGGATGGGGGTAACCTGAAGAAATGCATATCTTCCCATCCTCTCTGACTTTTCAAACAAGGACTAATATGTAGCTTGGTTGGTGATGAGAAGGGCTATCCCTGTCAGACCCTTCATGCACGTCTGGAGTCTCATGGCCTTTGCACATGAGGGGGCTGTAGAGGGCAAGAGACTTTTGCCTTCCTCCTTTTGAAATGTGCCTTTGTAAAGAAGGTCTGGAAAGATGTGCAGTGTTTTCTGTCGCAGTTCGTCCTCAGTGACTCTGTAATGCAGACTCTATATTCCACAGGCTGTTCACAGGACCACACCCAAAATAAACATCAACAGCGGCTGGAAATTATCAGCTTGGTGAAAGATGCTCTTTGACCTGCCTGACACCTGTTGGTTTTCCAAGTACAAAGTGTTGTCCATGGACAAGTGTTGCAGACTGGCACATTTCAAGATCCACGACTATGGGTTCAGGGACACACTGAAGCTTGGGGCAGCCACCGCAAAGGCACAATGAAGTAACGTCTTTGTCTGTGGCCTTTTAGCCATAGTGCACACGGGGCTGGGAACAATGGCTGAAACTCCTCTGGCTGTCTGTTTGACATAATGAATCTTGTAAATAGTAACTGTCATATTGTAAATGTGAGTAACACACAGTATTAAAAGAAACTGATTTGGTTTTATGTAATGTCAACTTTGAACAATCAGGCATTTATCAATTTTATGAGTAAAGTATATTTTTGAGGGAAAGAAATCTCCTCAACTTTGCATGAATTCGAGCCAAATGGCTTAAAGTGAAGGAAATATGTACCAAGCACTCTGGGTTAGAAATGGATTTATGTTACTACCTAATCACTAACTAGAGGTGCAGTCCTGACCTAACAATGCACAGAGCTGAAGGCTAAGTCATGTAGCATTTGAAGCACAGGATTCTTGAGGTAAGGCCCAAAAGGCTTAGACCACGGTCTGGTTGTTTAAAAATATTTTCAGAGGGCAGGATGTTTTGTACAAGACTTTTACTTATTAAAATAGCTTATTAAAATAGCTCTGACAGTGACAGAGAATATATAAACATTAGCCACTTAGGGAAAGTATTTATTATATGCAGAGGTAATCTGAATGTTTACTTTTCTTAAGATTTTGACCTCTTGATGCCCCTGTTCCAACAGAAGCAGGATAAAGGTTGCTTTTTACTGTTTCAGGATGGAATGCTATGTGCAGTTTACCTATTTGCAACTCCACAATTACATTATTGTTGGGGACTAATTAAAAACATCGGGAAACACATATTTCACGTTATCAAGGATACATTATTCTTAAATGTTGGATTAGGATCCACTTACATTCTCGAAGTATGCTGCACATCATATTAGACCTGCAGGGATAATATTTCAATACACAAAATGAGGTTGATAAAAGCAAGTACTAACAAATAATGAAATAAGTGATCTCTGAATTTGCTGGAGCATTCCAGTTCTGTGTAAGAGTGTCAGATCATAATCTACCACAGTCTTTCCTGGGGTTAATAGACAAGACTTTAGCCTTGCTAGACATTACATCAGAATGATGCAATACACCAAGGAAAGGATTAGATGTCAGGTACAGCTGGTGGTGCAGGTTTCATTACAACAGAGTTATTAAATAGAGCCCTGGGTAAGGTATTCGTGTTGTTTATTTTAGTTATTACTACACAGTACAATACTTGCGACTTCAACCTGCATCTAAGATAAATGTTATTTAAATTTCAGTGGAGATGAAACAATGCATTAAAAGGGAATTATGGTGCATTAAATGTTCCAAACTGCTGGTGCCCATTTCTGACCTATCGTCGGGAACACGCGACTTCACATTGTTTATTTTCTGGATGCTCAGGAGGTATTGGGATATATTAAAGGTTATGCAAAACTGAACAGCTGATCCGAATGCACAAAATAAAATCAAAAAGTGCTGGAAATACTCAGGAGGTCTGGCAGCATCTGTGGAGAGAGAAGCAGAGTTAATGTTTTGATTTCAATATGACTTCTTCAGAACTCAATCTGAAAGTGTGCTATCCAAACAAATAAATGGGCATTCAACTGTTTGAACTAACTTTCTCAGGGGAAAATGCAAAGAGGTGTATAAACTTAGCATGTGCATTCCGAACAAAAAAGATCCATTCGCAGATAGCTGTGATCAAATGTTCCAACAGGTAAGAAACACACAGCTATTCCTGAGGGTTCAACTTCAAAGCAATCTTCAACAGGACTTTCACATTCAGCAGAGAACATTCAAAGGAAACAGGGTTCTTGGATTTCTGAGGAGAAATCTCTGGTATTGCATCAAAATTATCAGAGTTCTGGCTTGCCAAACAGTTGTATGTCCAATCCTGGTGTATGAAAGTTGTATGTGAGATCCTTATTTGGCGAGAGATTTAAATAAGATTGAAGCGATCCAAAGGTTTGTTGCATAAATCAGTATGGGGAATATACCAGTGTCACACCCTTGATCATAGATTTGGAACAGGGATCACAACAGCAAAGGACGGAAAATATAGACTCACTTTACTCTGTAAAATATGGAATGGACTAGGGGGAATTGACAGATTTCGGCAATTACGCAAAATGGGATGTTCATCCACACAAAAGTCAAAGACCACAGGTGGGATCCTCTGTTAGCTGATGCCGAAATTGGGACATGTGATTGGGCGGAGAATAGCTCCCAATGCCGAAATCACGGCAGGCGGCAGTTTGATGCCGAATTGCAATGCTCCATCTCTTAGAAAATGGCCTCAATGTGACACACCGTTCGCATATCGTTAGTGGGCCCAACCGCGATTTTCCACCTCCGATGGGCCAAGTTCCAGACAGTGCGGTCCATGTGTACTCTCACAAAACATGAACCTGACGTGGTGGCTGCTGAGAGAGAGAGAGGGGACATACGGACAGTGTCCAGCATCAGCATACTTCGCCGACATACGTGTCGCTGGTCGAGGAGCTTCTGCCAGGGCAGTGGGGGAGTAGTGAGGGCTGGGCAGGAGATGGGCTGTGGGGACAGGGTGCACGGGTACACAACACCATTACCGCAGCCAGCAAGGCAGCCATGCCGCTGACAGCCCGCTTTAAACCTGGTGCTTTACTAGCAGATACTGTTGTACCCGGCTTTACCTGCAGATACGGATGGAGAATTGCTGGGTCCATGGCCATGCATGCACACGGTGGCATCCTGTGGTGACTCGCCGTACAACATGGCGCCGGTCGCGCATGGGCCCGGCCTTCCAGATAGTGCCCCCTCGCCATCCCTGGACCCCCCCATCAATCCCCCTAGTCCCCGCCAAAGCCCCCCCCCCCCGGCCAGTGGAACAGCTCCCCCCCCCCCGAATGTGGCGGCACTGGACACAGTCCCCAGCCGCCACGTGGCGTCCCCAAAAACTGAGTGGATATGCGACTGACGCCGTCGGAAAGTCAACACATGGGGGTGGAGCATTGGTGGAGGGTCTCAGGCATCCAGAAAATGGCGTCGCCCCCGCTTTCGGCATAAAACAGATTCTCCGGCCAATCTCTGAACACGATTTCAGCGTCAGCAATCGGAGAATCCCGCCCAGTGATTCAGAAATGGAGAGTCCGGCCCCACTTGTTCAGAGGACAGTGCATGAACAAGCTTTCATCCCAAAGACAATCCCACAACGGAACAAGCTCTCAAAAGTAAACATTCACAGCCCCATCATTTGAAATCTGTAAGACCCATTTCTAGACTATTTCTATAGGACATTCTCAGGACTGCCATTTCAACAGGTTGCGCCTGGTTTACCTGGCACTATCCATATAAAAGTTGACGGATTGATTTCTGGATATTAGTCTGTCAACACAACTAAATCTGAAGTAGCAGCAGAAGCTGACAGTGTGTCTGAGCACTGGATGGGCAGCTGGAAGATGAGCAGGAAAAGAGGAATCCTGACATGGTGGTGGAAAGGTGGGAAGAGAAGACATTGCAGAAGAGGCGTTGGCTACCGATAGATAAGAATGGAACCAAGAGGGCAGCACGGTGGCACAGTGGATAGCATTGCTGCCTACAGTGCTGAGGACCCGGGTTCGAATCCCGGCCCTGGGTCACTGTCCGTGTGGAGTTTGCACATTCTCCCCGTGTCTGCGTGGGTTTCACCCCCTCAACCCAAAGATGTGCAGTATAGGTAGATTGGCCACTCTAAATTGCCCCTTAATTGGAAAAAATAATTGGGTACTCTAAATTTAAAAAAAAAGAATGGAACCAAGTGAGGGTAGTCCATTTGTGTGGAACAACAGAGAGAACTTGTTACAGGTAAAGATGTGGATACTTGTATCAAAGGCTGAGGAGGACCAAGAAAGATAGTCCACCCTAGCCACGGACACAGAGAATGCCTTTCAAGACTTTGAATGCATTTGAATTTGGATGCATTGAGAGCTTGGCCGGGGGTGAAAACCTGATGATAGAGATTCAAACAGAAAGTGCAAGAAAGACAGCCACACAACTTACGAGGGTAGCACAAGTTATTAGTACTGTGGCTTCACAGCGCCAGGGTCCCAGGTTCGATTCCCCGCTCGGTCACTGTCTGTGTGGAGTCTGCACGTTCTCCCCGTGTCTGCGTGGGCTTCCTCTGGGTGCTCCGGAGAACATGTTCAGGGCATTGCTGATGAATGGACACATTTACATTAAGTAGCAATTGTGTAAGAACAGATTCAGCTTTCGAGAAGGGAAGTGATGATGGCAAGTTTGAAGAGAAAAAAGAAATAATAATAATAATCATTGTTAGTGTCGCAAGCAGACTTACATTAACATTGCAATGAAGTTACTGTGAAAATCCTCTAGTCGCCACACTCGGACACCTGTTCGGGTACACTGAGGGAGAATTCAGAATGTCCAATTCACAACAAGCACATCTTTTGGGACTTGTGGAAGGAAACCGGAGCATCTGGAGTAAACCCACGCAGACACAGGGAGAATATGCAGATTCCGCACTGACAGTGAATCGAACCCGGGTCCCTGGAGCTGTGAAGCAACAGTGCTAACCACTGTGCTACCATGCCACCCAAACCTTAAGTGTGAGGATATCAGCTGGCATGGGGTCCAGGAAAGGAACATAGAACACACAATGCAGAAGGAAGCCATTCGACCCATCGAGTCTGCATCGACCCACTTAAGCCCTCACTTCCACCCTATGCCAGTAGACCAATAACCCCCCCCCCCTCACCTTTTTGGTCACGAAGGGCAATTTATCATGGCCAATCCACCTAACCTGCACGTCTTTGAACTGTGGGAGGAAAACGGAGCACCCAGAGGAAGCCCACGCAGACACGGGGAGAATGTGCAGACTCAGCACAGACAGTGACCTAGCAAGGAATCGAACCTGGGACCCTGGCGCTGTGACGCTACAGTACTAATAACTTGTGCTACCATGCTCCCAACCGAAGTTGTGTGGCCGGCGGTTCAATGGAAATGGGATAAGGGAACAGGATACAAATGGTGCACAGTGATTTCCTTTGAAATTACAGCAGCAGGGCAGCACGATGGCGCAGTGGGTTAGCCCTGCTACCTCACGGCGCCGAGGTCCCAGGTTCGATCCCGGCTCTGGGTCACTGTCCGTGTGGAGTTTGCACATTCTCCCCGTGTTTGCGTGGGTTTTGCCGCCACAACCCAAAGATGTGCAGGGTAGGCGCATTGGCCACGCTAAATTGGCCCTTAATTAGAAAAAATGAATTGGGTACTCTAAATTTATTTTAAAAAAAGAAACTACTGCAGTTGAAATATACCATCCAATACACTTTTTGTCCATACAGCAGGAGAGTAATGGAAAGATTAAATGAGCATTCTCTCCAGAAACAATTATTTTCCTCTGCCCGATAACAGCACAATTCTAATGATGACTTTCATCCTGGGGGAGTTGCGAGGAATGGTCCCTTTGCCTACAAGATGGCAGACCTGTATGTACTTTTGGGGTATTGCTGGTAAATTAATACCTAAGCTAGGTGCATTCGCAGTATTCCATGATGCATTTCATGGCTGACCAGACAGTGCAGCAGATATCTATCGCTGGAGTTGGGATTACTCCCCCCCCCCCCCCGCCCCCCAACTGTGAACCATTGAGGTAAGTTGTTCTGAGCTAAATATTCAGCAAGAAACTCAGCAATGCTGTGTGGAGCACATCCATCAATGATACTTCACACACTGAGGGAGCACCAGATGGATGTCTACCGACTAAAACTATACACAGCACTGCTGCCATAATGACTTCACATGAAAGTGACATATGTCAAGTCTCTGTGAGATTTTCTTCATTGCTTTATATGTGCATAGACAAGCAGGAAAATGTGCCAAGAGCCATGTATAATGCCAAAGGCAGAATTTGTGTGTTTTATCGTTGTCAAAGATTAAAATGTTTTTACATGTGAGGTCAGTGTGTTTTCTTAATCTCAGAGTGGTTTGTCCCATTTCAAATGATTCCAGCAGCAAGCGTTTGTGAATTTATAAAAAATAAAGATGATTTATTATCAAACACGATGTCATAGAGTCATAGAGTTTTACAACACAGAAAGAGGCCCTTAAGCCCATCCTTTCTGTGCCGCCCATAAAACGTCTATCTATTCTAATCCCATTTTCCAACTCTTGGCTATAGCCTTGTGTGCTATGGTGTTTCAAGTGTGCATATAAATGTATCTTAAATGTTCTGAGGGTTCTCGCCTTGACCACCTTTCAGGCAGTGATCTCCAGGTTCCCACTACCCTCCAGGTGAAAAAGCTTTTCTTCAAATTCCCTCTAAATATCCTGCTCCTCGCCTTAAATCTATGCCTCCTAGTTATTGATCCCTCTACCAATAGATCCCATCTACCCTATCTATAAAACTTCACAATTGTGTACGCCTCGATGAGGTTGCCTTATCTGCTCTAAGGAAGCCCTTAAGTGCTCTAAGGTGGCACGGTAGCACAGTGGTTAGCATTGTTGCTTCACAATGCCAGGGATCCGGGTTCAATTCCCGGCTTGGATCAATGTCTGTGCGGAATCTGCACGTTCTCCCCGTGCCTGCGTGGGTTTCCTCCGGGCCCTCCGTTTCCTCCCACAAGTCCCGAAAGACGTGCTTGTTAGGTCAATTGAACATTCTGAATGCTCCCTCAGTGTACCCAAACAGGTGTCGGAGTGTGGTAACTGGGGGATCTTCAAAGTAACTTCATTGCTGTGTTAATGTAAGCTATTTGTGACACTAATAAATTATTATTAAAAACACAGCTTATCCAGCTGCTTTGCATACCTGAAAGACTCCAGCCCAGGCAACGTTCTGATGAATATCCTCTGCACCCTTTCTAGTGCAATCACATCCTTCCTATTGTGTGGAGACCTGAATTGCAAACTATGGCCTAACAAGTGTTTTACACAGCTCCATCATAACCTCCCTGCTCTTATATTCTATGCTTCGGCAAATAAAGGCAAGTATCCCACATGCCTTCTTAACTTATCTACCTGTCCTGCTCCCTTCAGGGATCTTTGGACATGTACCCCAAGTTCCCTCTGATGCTCTGTACTATGGTGCGTTGTGTGTTCCCTTGCCTTGTTAGGTGTGAGGTTAGTGTGTTTTCTTATCCTCACACTTTTCAAGGTTAAATTTGTCACTGTTCTGTCCCTCTGTATCTTCTATATTTATATCTTCCTGTAAGCTAAGGCTTTCTTCTTCACAGTTTACCACTCCACCAATTTTTGTGTCATCTGCAAACTTACTTATCATACCTTCACATTCACATCGAGATCATTAATTTACACTCCAAACAACAAGGGACCCAGCACCGATCCCTGAGGTACATCACTGAACACAGGCTTCCAGTCACAAAAACAACCTTCGATTATCATCCTCTGCCTCCTGTCATTCAGCCAATTTTGGATCCAACTTGCCAAATTGCCCTTAAAAAACTCTAATTCGTTGGACATGATTTCTCTCGACAAAGCCATGCTGACTGTCCTTGATTAATTCTTGCCTCTCGAAGTGGAGATTAATTCTGTCCCTCAGAATTGTTTGCAATAATTGTTCGGCGACTGATGATAGATTCACTGGCCTGTAATTATCTGGTTTTTCCTTACTTCTCTTGATTTATCCACTTTAAGCCCATTAGAACTGCTCACACCTCCTCCCTCTCAATGCAAATCTGTTCAATTATATCACAGTTCCCCTCCCTGCTTTCCATGCCTACATCGTCTTTCCCCATAGTGGCTCATTTTTGAAGGCGTTCAAAAACTAGCCATTCGCAGGCTGATTTCTGGAGCAAGGACAGCCAATGTAAAAATGGTGATAGAACTGACCACACAGCCAGAGCTTGCTGGAGTAAAACAGTTTCTCCGGAGAAGAACATTCAAGGAAAAGCACAGAATTCTTCTAAAAGAAGAAAGAAAGCAATTTCAACGAAGAAAATTCACAATGTGGATGAAAATAGGAATTTCAACAATGAAAATACAGCACATGGTTCAGATCAGAATCTGAAGTTGAATGTATCATCTATACAAGGTGAATCACAAAAATGATTGGACAACCTATAATAATGGAGATCAATATTGGGGCTGCGGTCTCCTTAATTCAGGAACCATCTATGAACAGCAACTGAATTGCTTACTATTGAAGCCAGCTGATAGCTGTTAGGCCATAGTGGGGGAGGAAACAAGCCATCACACAATGGGGGGGTCCTGATGGCCGTAGGGGTGGGAGGGTCTTTAATTTCACTTTGAATTCGGGGCACAATTAATCCCTGTGTAGCTGGGTTTGCCAGTGTGATTAGGCCCCGCCCCTCCAAATGATGGCACAAATCACGCCCCCTTGAAAAAAATGGCAAAGCGTGCGATGATCTTGTTGGTAAAGAAACCAATTTTCTGACTGAACTTTGCCATTTTTCAGGAAAGCTTTGCCTATCATCTCTAATTTTAAGGTGCTGCTCCCTTATTCTGGACTGCTCCAACAAAGGAAAAAAATCATCCTGTTGACATGATTAACTCCTTTGATCATGTTAACACCTCAATTAGATCGCCCCTTACACTCAAGGGAAAACAAGCCTTGTTTATGCAATGTGACCTGAGATGCAACCTGAGAGGACAGCTATCTGTATCATTTTAAGCCACCACACTCATAGAAATAGCCACCTGGTCATAATCCTGCACGAACATCCATCTCTTACTCTGTTTAGTATATGTAATATATTTCCATTGATAAGAGTAAGATCCAGAATTCAAAATGTTACAAATTGAAGATGCGCTACAATAGAAGGATAACCAAAAATTGGAACCTTGGAATATTTATCAATGCTCAGCCTTTTCACATTGTGTTGGGTCTAAAATCAGGGATTGAGTTTCTTTCAATTCTATAATAGGCCGAGACTACAAATTCCCAAATTTCACGCATCATTCAAATCACATCTATAGCTTATTAACAACATTTCTGTTTTTATTTTTCCTTTGTCATGCAAAGTTTAGTTATCAGATACAAACACAAGGTAGAATATGGAAAGTTTATAGCAGAATTGGACGCTGGGACAGTGAGTAAATTTAAGGAGGAGTTAGACAGATGTTTAATTGGTAATGTGTTGAAGGGTTATGGAGAATGCATAGGACAGCGCAGTTAAGGCCAGGATGAGATCAGACTCGATCGAATGGTGAAGTAGACTCGATGGGCCTAATTCTGCTCTTATATCTAATGAACTTATTATAAACCTGCCTATACCTTAACTCCACGGTGAAGGAGCCCTCACTGAATTCTGACATTCTGACTCTGACATTGGTGTGAATTAAGATCTATGGGTGGAATTTTCCGATCCCGTTCACCCCAGTACCGGAAATTCTTGCCCAGGGCAGCATGGTGACGCAGTGGTTAGCCTGCTGCCTCACGGCGCCAAGGTTCGATCCCGGCTCTGGGTCACTGTCCATTTGGAGTTTGCACATTCACCCTGTGTCTGCGTGGGTTTCGCCCCCACAACCCAAAGATGTGCAGGCTAGGTGGATTGGCCATGCTAAATTGCCCCTTCATTGGAAAAAATTGAATTGGGTACTCTAATTTTATTTCAAAAAGCAATACTGCATCAAATTTTCTGCACCGCCCATGATATTTTACACCCATATCTTTGTTTTTGTTTCTTTTTCCAAAAGAATTCCAAGTTATAAAACGTTTTTCTTTCCTATCTCATTCTTGTGTGCTTGTATATGATGGTGACAACCATCCCCAGGTTTGAATGCATGAATAAACATTACTCCTGATTTTAGCCGAAAGAGAGATTTCTGCAAATCAGTTTAAAATCAACTTCGCAAACAGAAGAAACAAACTGCAGCCCTTCTCAGAAAGTAAAATACCTCTGCTTATGAACAGATGGTGAAAACAAAAAGTTCTGTTTTGCCTCTCTACCCTGTACATAGCCCAATATTCAAATATGATTTAAGCTCCCTTAGCAGTTGTTTGTCATGTCCTGCTTTAAACCCAGTATATCATTTTCTAATCCAGTTTGAATGGGTTTAAACACTGGCATGTGATAGTTGACTGGGTAAAGTTGGAAAATGGTTCACATTTTCCAGGATATTGGCATTGAAATTAATCAGTGGTGTGGGGGCGGGTTTGTGCTGGGGAGCTGGTTGGAAGAGGAACTTAGTTTTCTGGGTGTGCCTAAACAGATATCAGGGACCTAGAACCAGGCCACAAGAAACAGAACCCCCTAAGAAACACTGCAAATAAGACTGGGGGAGGGGAGGAGAAGAGGGGCAAAGGGGGGAAGGGAAAGCATTGCATACATGTAAATAGAGGATAACTGCCTACTATATAATAGGTGACCTAAGAAAGGACCTTAAATCAAGAAAAGGAGGGGGAAGAGATAGATTGGGGTGTGGGGGGGGGGGGGGGGGGGGGGGGGGGGGGTGGCGATACCAAGAGAAATGCCTTGTATGTTGTACCTGATGCACATACCCTTGTTGAATTTACAGTGTATAAAATGTAAAACTTCAATAAAAATATATATATTTTAGGTTTTCTGGGTGTGAATGGTCCATTTTCTCAAAGAAGTAGTCAACAATGACTTGGAACCCAGTTTCTGAGTGAAGACACACACACTGCATCATCTGCATACTGAAGCTTTATGACTGAAGTTGGAATGGCTTTGGTTTTGGACTGATGATGATGTAAGTTGAACAGTTTTCCATCTGTTCTGTAGACTACCTCCACTCGTTGTGAGTAATTTGTTGGAGGCGAGGTGCAGTATTGCAGTGAGGTAATTGGAGAAGAGAGTTGGTGCAATGACACAGCCTTGTTTGATGCCACCTTTCACTCAGATTGGTCCTGTAATGGTGCTGTTGGTGAGGATTATGGCTTGCATGTCATCATGAAGCAGGATGAGAGAAGATAGTACTTTATCCCAAGTGAGGGACAGATATTCCACACTGCCCCAATTCATTCCACATATAGTGCGTAATGGCTGAGGGTCGGTTGGCATGGAGTGGATCAGCTCCAATCTGACTTTACCTCCGGGGTTGTGATCCATTTGTGCCCTTGTAAAATCTTTCCCCATGCCTGTAATGCCTCTTAATGGGCGAAACCGCATTGTGAATGGGAAAAGGTGGTTGAGGAGGATCCTTGCAATAATCAACCTTGTGGCATACAGCAAGGAGACTCCTCTTAGTTACTGCAATCAAACTTGTCTGCCTCCTTGAAAATAGTCACGATCGCGGCCAAATCACCCAGCATTCGCTCTCTTTCTAAGATGAGGGATAGGGAATGGTGCGGCTGTGCCAGAGCATATCTCTGCTGTGTTTCAGAAGTTTTTGCATCTTGGGAGCCTCCTCTCAATGAGTGGAGATACGGATGACGAAATTCATTATTGTCTCCAATGTGCAAGTTCAACCTTCGGCCCACTGAGGAAAAGAATATTTTGTGGACCAGGATCTCAAACTCAA
This sequence comes from Scyliorhinus canicula, assembly GCF_902713615.1. Classification (NCBI taxonomy): domain Eukaryota; kingdom Metazoa; phylum Chordata; class Chondrichthyes; order Carcharhiniformes; family Scyliorhinidae; genus Scyliorhinus; species Scyliorhinus canicula. Next base: position 154,779,368 of record NC_052151.1, read on the forward strand.
GACTCTGGTCATGGTTTACCAGGCAGCAGTGATCCCTGTGCTCCTATATGCTTCAAGGCTTGGACAACCAGCAACAGGCACCTCAAAGCATGGGAGGGGCACCAGCAGTGGTGCCTTTTCAAGATGCTCCAAATCTTTTGGCAAGAAAGAGGCTCCAATTGCAGAATCTTCTCCAAAGCCAATTTGCCCAGCATCGAGATGCTAATCACTCAAAATCAGCTTCAGTGGGTAAGACATGTTATTCACATGATATAGGACTCCCACAGCAACAACAATGCTCAGACCTCGGTTGCAGCAGGAGACTCCCAGATGGACAGTAAAAATGCTTTAGAGATGTTTGGAAAGCAATTGTGAAGAAATCATGACTTGTGACCAACCAAATTGGTGACGACTCACCCAGAAGGCACTGAACACATTGGGAAACGTCATTGGGAACATGCAGAAGCAAAGTTCAGCCTTCGGATGGCATGCACAAGCCTGTAAACAACCTCTCGAATCAATTCTTCAAGCACCACTCGCCCCACAGGTCAGAGTCTGCTGGCTATGCATTGGACTTAACAGCCATCACTGATAACTTGCTTTCACTTTGAGTGGAAGCAAGTCATCCTTGATCCCAGGGGACTGTCTACAAAGGAGAAGAAGGGTAAAGATGAAAATGTTTTCACACCACTTCTGGCAAGAAGTGAACTTGTTTGATGGCGCAGAGCAGCTCCCTGATACCTCGTCCTCAGGGTGTATTTCAAAATACAATGAATTAATCATATACTAATTTTTCAGATTCATACATTCCTTTGAGTTGAAGAAGAGCCTTCCCAAAACTAATTTTTTTCAGCGGGTTTTTGTGGCAGGTAATCAGATTGGAGAGGTCAACAGAGCCAGGTCTATTTCATCCTTACCTGACACATGCATCCACTTTAGGAGTCACAGCTTTAGGAGTAGCTGTATGAACAAGCATATCAAAAACAATCCAAAATTCTTCACAGGAATATTATCAAACAAAATATGACACTGAGCTACTTAGAGAGGTAGTTCAGCTGGCCAATAGCTCAGTCAAAGAGATAGCTTTAAAGGTGAGTCTCAAAGGAGAAAAGGTAGAGAGGCGGAGGAGATGTTTAGGGATCAGGAGCAGACATGCTGGCGGCTCCTCTTCAGTCTAGCTCGAAGCATTGAGGCCAATTATAGAATTCTTGCTGACACTCTGGCTAAGATTAATTAACTCAGCACAGACCAGGAATTGAACCTGGGGTTTTATGGCTCTGTTCTCAGTCCCACACTAGGTGGTGTAGCGACCAGATGAAATGTCTGAGACCAACACCAGGGGTAGAATAACTGCATAATACTTGCTAATTTAAGAACGGGTAATGAGGGCTTTTCAATCAGAATTTGCTTCACACAACAAGATTCCCTTTATAACTTTTATTACCAGGGAGAAAGGAGGTGATAGCGAATGGGTCATCGCCTGCCTCCTTACAGCTTTTACACCAGCTTCAGTGGAAACAAGAATTGGGCCGAAATCAAAACTGCCGCTGGTTTGCTATCACCCCCACCCCTCAATGAGTTTTCCTGTAACTCTGCTGGTCCGCTGGCCGTGATGCACTGATGCACAGGGTCATGACACTCTCGAAAAGCTACATTGTACTTATAGGTTTGTGCCACAGAGTAATGACTGCAATCTCACACTGCAACAGTTTACTTCCCCCTTCTCAAGTACAGCTTGTATCTGCTTTCACGTTTTTCGCATCATGTATCCCTAATTCACTCAGCTGTCTGCAGAGGGCAGGCACTGGTATATTTATGAAATCCAAAAAGTTTTCCAATTTACTCTGTCAGAGAGCTGAGGTTTAACTGGATTTCTGTAAATTCAGGTCTCACTTGGCGTTGACCTCAGATACTGATGCATTTCACAATAACATATTGCACCTGACATTAATCTCGAGTCAGCAACCCCTGGACCTAACAGCATTGTTTATTCGTTGATGTATCAAGTAGAATGGCTATGTTATTTTCAGGTCGCCATTGAGCAAAGAGCTCAGATGATTGCATCATAATTATTAATCTGTCTGTAAACATGCCATTGTATGTCAGTCACTGGCTGTCAGTGAATCACCGTGACTAGGAGAGATTTCATTAGTCATTGGCTTATAACCTCACACGACGCACAGTTATGGTGTCACCTGAATCGAGGTAACTTGTTCCTGCCTTATAATCCAGGCACCTGCTGGATTATGACTATATGACTATATTATATGACTATATTAAGCAGTAACACAAGAACTGAAACTGCTCATATTCATACTTGGATTTTGAGTCTTCCTTCTAATGTGGCTGTCATTTTATCAGCCAGTATCTCAACTGATACAACTAGGCAATTGACAACAAAGGTGTGTGCACACAAAACACTGGAGAAAACAGAACAATAGTCAGAAGTTGAGGATTAAAAATACAATAAGGTAGTATGAACAAAGAGCTGCTGAAAGAACTTGCATTTCACAGTAAAGTGAGCTTGTGCGTGTAGGGACGATAAATAATACGGCTTCACTCCAATATGAAGCACATTCAAACCCATCTTCTAATTAAGATGCCAAAAATGACATGAATTACTTTTTACAGGGTCTACATCGCACCGTTGTAAGGAATTACAGACTGTCTGACACTTAGAACATTTAGAACATATAATTATACACAGGAGCTTTGTTTTGAAAAAGATCTTGCTGCAAAAATGTGGTGTCAGATAATAAATATTTATTGAACTGAAAGGATTTGCAGGGCTGACTGTTTAGATGTAAAATCAGATTGATTCAAATTACTTGAGATTCCAGGTGGTTTAATGAGGAAAATATAGACCAGTAGATGGTCTCTAGAAACTTTGAAACTTTTCTGCAACAGTTGTAGAAATGGATACCCTCCCTCCCCTCTTGACAACAAGGGAACTTGAAGCCCTGAACACAGTTACCAGACCATAACAGCAATAAAGGACTTAGGTAATTTGTTCCAGTGACTGTCATGGAAACACACAATCTTCCGAATAGGACTCCCCAGATGGAAAGATCTGTGAGATAACTGGCAAGTAAGCACCTTGCATGGATAACATCGAGCCTAGACTTCCAGGAAAACAAAAAAAAGGTCACACAAGGCAATCAGGGTAATAATAATTGTTACAGATGCAAAGAATGCCACAAAAATCAAATAGGATTGACTGGATGAATGCACTCAAATGAGGATAAATGAACATAAAATAAGCAAAAAGGATACATTTGTCATTCATTGTTATTCAAAAACTTTAATTCTGATCTGGCTCAAGAGGAGAAAAACAGAGGAACTCAGAAATTCAGATTTAAACCGATAAAAATGAAAGAATAAGTTTGTAGCGCTGTTAAAGATAAGCTTGAGAGATACCTGGTTTGATAAATAGAGGCGAACAGTATAAAAACAAATCAGAAATGTTAAACCTCTGAAACTTATCAGGTAGACTATTATGTTGTGTGGAACTGCCACCACACTAAATAGGATAGATTTTGAACAGATCCAGCAACTCAAGACTGGGCATCCATGAGGCTCTCTGAGCCATCAGCAGCAGCAGAATTGTACTCAACCGCAATCTGCAACCTCATAGCCCGGCATATCCCCCACTCTACTATTACCACCAAGCCAGGGGACTAATCCTGGTTCAATGAAAAGTGCAGGAGAGCATACCAGGAGCAACATCAGGCAGACCGAAAAGTGATGTGTCAATTGGTGATGCTACAACACAGCAGGTCTGACAGCATCTGAAGGGAGAGAAAAGAACTAACGTTTCAAGTCCAGATGACCCTTTGTCAAAGGGCTGCCCGTAAGGTGCGGAGTCCTCCTAAGTTCTGGGGTCTGGGCCGGCGGTGGAGTGGCTGGTGCCGCGCCACTCGGCGTTGAAGGGCCTCCGCCGGCCTGCGCGAGTTGGCACATGCACAGTAGCGTCAGCGTGTTCTGGCGCAGAACCGCTGGCGTGATTCCTGCACATGCGCAGGGGGTTTCTTCTCTGCGTCGGCCATCGTAGAGCCTTACACAGTCCGGACGGAGGGATAGAGTGCCCCCACAGCACAGGCCTGCCCGCAGATCGGTGGACCCCGATTGCGGGCCAGGCTACCGTGGGGGCCCCCACCAGGGCCGGATCCCCCTGAGCCACCCGAGGACTCTGCAAACCGCCCTCAAAGCCAGATCCTGCCGGTATGGACCTTGTCTAATCCACGCCAGCGGGACTGGTCAAAAATGGGTGGCCGCTTGGCCCATAAGAGCCCAGAGAATCGCCGGAGGCCCACTGCCAATGGTTCCCGACCAGTGCGGTGCGATCCCCATCCTCGCCCAAAAACGGGTGCCGGAGAATTCGGCCGCCTGTGTCGGAGCGGCGGGGCGGGAATCACGCCGCCTCCCCCCCCCGCGGTTCTCCGACCCGGCCGGGGAGCGGCGAATCCTGCCCCTTGCGTGCCAAAGAGCATAAGCAGCAAGTAATTTTTTTTTTATTCATTCATGAGATGTAATTGTAGATGTAGCACCGGGTTACTGTCCATGTGGAGTTTCCACATTCTCCCGTGTCTGCGTGGGTCTCACCCCCACAACCCAAAAAAATGTGCAGCATAGGTGGATTGGCCACGCTAAATTGCCCTTAATTGGGAAAACGAAAAAAAAATGTTTTAAAGAAACATACATAGAAAATAGAAGAGGAGTAGGCCATTTGCCCTTTGAGGCTACTCCACTATAAAAAAAATAGTGCTGAAGTTTTGTGCTTCAGAACTTGCCGTTCCCCAGTCAAACTGTTCCAGTACAGTTACAACATTGGCATCGACCCAGCAGCACAGAATATTGCCCAGGTATGTCCTGTACACAAGAAACAGGACAAATCCAACTCGGCCAATTATCTCCCCGTCGGTCTACTTTTGATCATCATTAAAGTGGTGGAAGGGGTCATTAACATTGCTATCAAGCAGCACATGCTTAGCGATAACCTGCTCACTGATGCTCAGTTTAGGTTCTGACAGGGTTACTCAGCTCCTGCCCTATTACAGTTTTGTTTCAAGCATGGATAAAAGAGCTGAACTCCAGAGGTGAGACAGTACTTGATCATATATGGCATCAAGGAGCCCTAACTAATCTGGAGTCAATGAGAATCAGGGGGAAAACTCGCCACTGGTTGGAGTCATACCTGGCACAAAGGAAGATGGTTGTGGTAGTTGGAGGTCAATCATCTCAGTCCCAAGACATCACTGCAGGAGTTCCTCAGGGTAGTGTCCTGGGCCCAAGAATCTTCAGCTGCTTCATCAATTACCTTACCTCCATCATATGGTTAGAAGCATGGATATTCATTGATGATTGCACAACATTTTGTTTTAGCTCATTTAAAATCAGGAAAATCTGTCGGATTGGTTTCTTTGCAATCAGCATTTAAATAAACACTTTTTGCACTGATTGTCTACATTGATTTCAGCCAATTTATGTTTATTTTACCTTCAGATGTATTCACATGAAATTGGGAGTATTCTTGGCATCAGCAAAATCGTTGCCCCCAGGGATGGTCAGCATTTCAATTCATCAGTGAAATAATAATGAAAGGGCATACCTTTAAGGTCTAATTAATAATCTTTAATGTCACAAGTAGGCTTACATTAACACTGCAATGGTTACTGTGAAAAGCCCTTAGTCGTCACATTCCGGCGCCTGTTCGGGTACACGGTGGGAGAATTCAGAATGTCCAATTTACCTAACAAGCACGTCTTTCGGGATTTGTGGGAGGAAACCACGGCAACCGAAACCCATGCAGACACGGGGAGAATGTGCAGACTCCACACAGACAGTGACCCAAGCCGGGAATTGAACCTGGGACCCTGGTACTGTGAAACAACTACTGTGCTACTGTACCGCATTTGACTAAATGCAGAGGTTAGGAGATTTTGCCTGAATAAAATATTATATGGCCTTTTATGTGGTAAATCGCTCTAATGCGGGTGGTTATTCGGCCTTGGAACTGCTCAGTGGAAGCAGAATCCATAATGGTTTTGCTAAAAAGGAATTGGGTAAATAATTGAAAAAAGGAAAGAAAATTAAAGTTGGAATGTGTACCTCTATTTTCCCATTAGAACCCAAGCAGAGCAGGAATAAAAATCCACACTATACACTTTAAAATCGCCATTTTAACACCATTGTTTCCCTGGGTGGTTGTGCTGTCCGCCTAACTCAGGCAGGCTAAACAATGGGAGATAGTCAGCATCTGCATGATATTAAGTTTATTTCCTGCCTTGCATTGACATTTTCTCAGGAAAGATACCACAGCATTTACTCTGGCGAGATATGCTTTCTGGTCAAGACCCTCATCACTTTCAGCTATTGTTTCTCCTATTCTAACAGTGATTATCAATCTGCTCCTACTCAGCACAAAGGTCCACATGATATGCACACCTCTGACAGTAAGTATCAGATCTATCAAGCTCCCAGCTTTCTCCGACTGAAAGCTCAAATAATCATGTGTGGAATCGACACACCATGAAATAGAGTTAGATCAAAGACCTGCTGTGAAAAACAGTAGACTGTCACTCATAATAAAGTTCATTCTTACATGTCAAGATTGTTTATGTTATTCTTAGCAGAGGCTGATACAGAGAGACATTTAATATATTCTGTAAAACTAGAACTGAAACTGCCTGAATATCGCTTATTTTACAAAATGGGACACTGGGCAAAGATTTCCTCTGCATGCAATGTGTAACAGAATTGTAAACGCCTTACTGGTAGTGCACAGGGAAACTGTTCCCTTGTTGCCTCCTGCAGCAGGCTGGCTCAAGCAGCAATCTTTTCTCTCTTTTAACATTAACATCACCAATACCATTTTAGCACAAGAAGTTATTGAAAGAAAGAGAACACAATAAATGTGACATTTTCTTCAGAGGTAATCTTTGTAATTTGTAAGAAGTCTTACAACACCAGGTTAAAGTCCAACAGGTTTGTTTCAAACACGAGCTTTCGGAGCACGGCTCCTTCTTCAGATTCACCTGAAGAAGGAGCCGTGCTCCGAAAGCTCGTGTTTGAAACAAACCTGTTGGACTTTAACCTGGTGTTGTAAGACTTCTTACTGTGCTCACCCCAGTCCAACGCCGGCATCTCCACATCATTTGTAATTTGTGATTTGGATGACTGAAATACCCTTTGCCAACACTTAAGGGCTAATTTTGCAACTAATAGTGATTGGAAATCTTGTGGCGGGATACTCCGAAGTGTTAATGCCGGGACTGAATTAGTGGTGTTCTACGACAGGAAAATTAGTGCCGTTCCCAGAGCAATTCGTCAACCGTTAAAAGGCTCGCACCTGCGCCATGTGGAACACGATTGATTCCAATGAAAAATGATGCCCGATTTGCCGGAGTCAGGATTGATACCCGAGAGGCTGGCAAGCTGCAGCCGCATATCAGCCCTTCACTCCCCACATACACTCACCCCAGCCAACAAGATGGCAGCAAGAAGAGCGGCATCCGACTTACCGACGCGGAGCTGGAGACCCTGCTGGGCAGAGTGGCGGGCTACCCCGGGATGGGAAGGAGGTTGCCACCCTCCGCCGTGCACCGGGCCTGGACGCTGGTGGGAGAAGCCATGAGCGCCATGAGCAACACCACCACGACTAGGCAGCACTGCCAAAACAAACTGAACAACCTCCTCTGAATGGCCAGCGTGAGTATGTGGCACTGTGCCCATGGTATAACCCCCGACCAAACACCCGTATCCCCACCCCTCCCCATCCCCACCCGGAAGGCGCCCAGACTCCCAGCCTGCACCACATGCCAGCACCCATACTGGCTGCCATGGCCGGGTGCCCTGTCCATGAAGGCCACCCACTGTGCTGCATGCGTCCGACGTCTAATACTATGTTTTCTGTGTTCCCCCCCCCCCCCCCCCCCCCCCCCCCCCCCCTGCGCCAGGAGAAGGGGGCCCGTAACCACCAGGAAAGGGAAAAGAACGTCATGTCTTCTGTCTGGCAGGATCTTCTGACGATGAGGCGGGCCCTTCTGGTGACCCCTGTCCCCGACCCCAACCACAGCCCCAGGAGGAGAGCAGTGAGGAGGACTTCATAGGGCGGAAACCGCAGCAGGCCGTCTCCGCTCCTGATGTACTGCCTGGGGATCCACCTAGGCCAGAATGGTAGATACCAGATGCAGCACACAGGATAGTGTTAGAGGCTAGGGCACAAAGCTGTGTATATAGGTTGACTTGTTCACAATAAACACATGTTTACAATGTTATAACCTACCTCGATGCTCTCTCAGAAAGGTCTATAGTATGGAGTGGTCTAGGCTGGCCACAGAGAGGATGCTGGGGTTGGGGGGAGGGGAGGGATGGGCTCATGTTTGAGGTGGGCACCACCATCTCTCCCCGCCCCACCCTCCCACTGTCCCCACCTCCACCACCCCAAGTGTGATGGTATGGTCTTGCATGCAGGGATCACCCAGGTGGACGGTGAAAAGTGCCACTGTGGGCAGGAATCAGACGTTGCCACAAGGAGGGTGTTCGTGGGAGGGGGTGCCAGCCCGGGGGAGGGGGGGGGGGGGGCGGTAATCAGGGAGGGGGGGGGGGGAATATCTGTGACACTGGCCAGGCCCCTACTTGTTAAACCTGGAGGCGATGAGACGTCCCATGCATGCCGGCCCTGGTGCACACATTGTGTGGCCTCCCTACCTGCCTGGGCCCCATGTCCTGCCCATTCTTGCTCTTCCCCGCATTCTCCTCTTCGAATGTGGTCTAGCGTTCATCATCCTCCAACACGTCGTCCCTCTGCTGTGCGATGTTGTGGAGGGCGCAGAAGGCCACCATGATGTGAGAGACACTCCTAGCACTATACTGGAAGGCGCCACCAGAGCTTTTGAGGCACCTGAGGCATCCTCAGGATGCAGAAGCACTGGTCGATCACCCATGCAATGCAGTACCAGTTGTGCCGTGACCTGGCAGATATATCATGCTGTCCCCTTCTCAGCCACAATCATCGATGCCAAACCAGGAAAAGTGATTGGGCAGAGAATCAGTCTTGATGCTAAATTGTGGCAGGAGCCACACCAAATCGCAATTCTCCGGTGCCTCGACAGCAGCGTCAATGAGTTTCACTCCACACGTACAGTAAACGGCATTCGCACGTCATTACCAGACCCGTCCAAGCATTCTCCGGGGCCTCCACTCGTCCTTTTCAAAATCGGGAAACAGGTGACCTGGCTGATGAGGGAGACGGAGGAGGTAGGACATGGAGAGGCGCGACTTTGGGCGGCTTGTCCTGACACTGGCTGGGCTGGCAGGAGGGTGGTAGTGGTAGTGGTGGGGGGGGGTGCAGCATCTGCTAGGCTGGGAGGTGGGGAGAAGGTGAGAGGTCTTGGGAGGATGAATGGTGATGCACCATCAATTGGACACGAGATGAATATGTGATCCAAACAAAGGCTTTAATGCACACGATGTGTGCCCGGCAGCAGACGTACAGAAGAATGGCCGACTGCCGGGGAACATGGGTTCTTATATTCCGCCTTGTAGGCAGAGCTATCTACCTCTCAGCCAATCGGCTGGGAGGCACATGACGTACCCGGGCCAATGGGCAGCGAGTCCTCTGCACCAATGGCAGCTCACTCCTAAGATACCGTAATACCCCTAGTCATACTACCACATCTGGCGGACGGGTACTGCAGCCCCCATGGGACTGGAGGAGGAAGATAACGTCTGGCCTCGTCCGACGAGGAAGACGTGGTGGTGGGTGGGGCCCAGGCAGGACATGGGGCCCAGTCAAGCACAGGAGTCAACACAATGTGTGCACCTAAGCCCACTGCCACTACCCCCCCAATGGCCGCCCCCTTCCATGAACACTCGGCGTGCACCACCGCCCCCTGCACTTGCAACCCATTCCGTGATTCCTAACTACCTCACTTAAGTTTGCGGGCTTTGGGTTGGCAGTAACAGCGGGTCTGGTCCATTGGATGGAGGATGATGACAACCCGGTTGGCGATGAGCTCTGGTGCCCTGCATCGTATGACAATGTCTGACACCCACCCACCTTCCTCCTGGGTGATCCCTACATGCGAGCTGGTGTGGAACACCTGGGGTGGTGGAGTTGGGGGTGGAGCACGGGAGCAGTGAGCACTGGCTGTACCAGGGTCCGTGGCCCAGCTGCCCGACCCTCCACACAGCACCCACCCGCCCCCAGCACCCCCTCTGCAGCCAGCCCAGCCCATCTCTCATGCCCTTCTGACAGAGCTCTGAGGCAGGTTGTAACGTAGTAGACGTGTGTTTATTTTGAACTTATATAGTCTGGTTTGTGTCTTAGCCCCGATCACTAAACTGTGCCCTGCACCTGTGCCAACTGGTGTCTACTTTTCTGGCCTTACACGCCGTAATACTGCGCCGAGGTGGATCCCCAAATGGTACATCAGGAATGGAGGCAGCCTGCTTTGATTCCCGCCCTGCGACCCGGGTCCTCTTTGGCGGTCATCTTAGGGGACGGATGGCTGCTGCTCAAGTATCCCAGGTGGCATGGTGCATCCCGTTCTGTCCACTGCCCACAAGATGCACCAGGGACAGGAGGTGGGCGGGGAGTCTGAGGTTGCTGTGGTGTTCCGGCACCTCCATTGCGGGAGTCACCATTACAGGCCCCATCAATCCCTCCTCCAACATGCTGCCTGATGGCTTCTGAGGCTCCCCTGCCAGTCCTGGAGGTCCGTTGCCGTCTCAACCAGGGTCTGCATGCTCGCAGTGACTGTGCCATCACCTTTTGGGTCTGTGCCACATCAGCCAGTGACTGCGCCATCTCCCTCTGGGACTGGGCTACATCTATCTGTGTCTGCACCATGTCGGCCAGCTCATGGGCAATGCCGCCAATGCTTTCAGCCATGGCCCTCTGTGACTCGGCCACACTCAGGAGGGCTACTGCAATGTCCGAGTAGCTCTGGCACATGGCTGCCTGTGAGAGAGCAGTCATGTCCTGGGCCTCGGCCAGTGCCTGCACAGCATGCCCCAGGCCTTGGACACGCTGATCCATGGCCAAAAGCCTTACACTCAAGGCCTCTACTGCGGACACCACCCGTGCGATGTTGGTCTGGGTGGTACGCATGGCCGGCACCACCTCCTGCTACTGCACACAGTTTGACTCCTCCACCTGTGCCAGGAGGTGTAGAATACTTGTCGACAACCCCTCATGCAGTACCTGCCTCTGCGACTGCATCTGCACAATCGATGGGACTGTCCATTCCAGAAGCTCGAAACCCGTCTGGACAGCAGCTAGTTCCTGGGGACGGCCTGCCCTCCAACCATCCGCCCACTCAGAGTTCCCACCTCCACCTGATGTACTAGAGTAGTTGTGTGGTGCACACCAGATAACGCCCTGAGGAATTCATGCAGTTTCTTACGGCACTACTGGACGGTCTAAACTATGTTGCCCATGGCGCTTACAGCCTCTGCCACCTGTGCTCAGGCACAGGGTACAGTGACGGCCGGTAGACTCCTTCCCAGGCCAGTGTACAGGGTCACCCACCTCTCCTCCACGTCGTCCAGTAGCGTTTCGAGCTCAGCGTCCCTAAAGTGGGACTTGTTCGTCTTGCTGTCATCTTGTTGCTGGGATGGTGTGCGTAGGGAGTTAAGTGTTTATGTGCAGCTGCAGCTTGTCAGCCTCATGCGTGTCAATCATGAATCTGACAAATCCAGCACCGTTTCTCATTGGAATTGATTGTGTTCCACGTGGCGCCGGTGCTAGCCCCTCAACAGTCGTTGAATCGGTCCAGGTGCGGCGGCAGTTTTTGCTCTCGTAGAACTCCACAAATCCTGGGCGGGATTCTCCCCTACCCGGCGGGACGGGGGGTCCCGGCATAGGGGAGTGGCGTCAACCACTCCGGGGTCGGGCCTCCCCAAAGGTGCGGTATTCTCTGCACCTTTGGGGGCTAGCCCCGCGCCAGAGCGATTGGCACCACGCCGACTGGCAAAAAAACCGGCGCCAGCGGCCTTTCAGGCCCGCCGCCCGGCAGCGGGGCTGGCCGAAAGGCTTTTGTCGGTTTGCGCATGCGCCGGCGGTGACCGCTGACATCACCACCACGTATGCGCGCTGTGGGTTTCTCGTCTGCTTCCGCCATGGCGGCGGCGGAGGAGAAAGAGTGCCCCCAGGGCACTGGCTCGTTCCCTGATCGGGGGGCCCCGATCGTGGGTCTGGCCACCGTGGGGGCACCCTCCGGGGTCCGATCGCCCCCCGCCCCCCTCAGGACCCCGGGAGCCCGCTCGCGCCGCCGATCCCGCCGCCACCAGAGGTGGTTCAAACCTCGGCGGCGGGAGAGGCCTCCCAGCGGCGGGACTTCGGCCCATCCGGGCCGGAGAATCACCTCAGGGGCCTCGACAATCGGAGTGGCGTGATTCCCGCCCCCGCCACTTCCTGGGTGGCGGAGAATCTCTGCCACGGCGGGGGCGGAATTTTCGGCGGCCCCAGGCGATTCTCCGACCCTGCTGGGGGTCGGAGAATTTCGCCCCCTGTCTCAGCGTCGACCCTAAGTCTCAGGAACGGAGAATTCTGCCGCTTAACTTCCTTTCACTTTCATATCATCATAGCACTGATTCGGTGCTTGAACATAGAACATAGAACAGTACAGCACAGTACAGGCCCTTCGGCCCATGATGCTGTGCCGGCCATTTATCCTAATCTTTTTTTTTTTATAAATGTTTTTATTCAGTTTTCATATTTTATATTGAACAAATTACAAATTGTTAGGAGAGAAAAAGAACAAAAAAAAAAAAAAAAAAAAAAGAAAAAAAACAACAAACAAACACGCAAAAATTAACATACATATTTACAGGTAAGCATCTTCGTAGTAGTAACTGCGCCCGCCCCCCCCCCCCCCCCCCCCCAACATGTTTATTTAGTTTGGTTTTGGGCCTTAGCTAGCCATCGAACCCCCGTACCGAACCTGTAGCCCCTCCCGCTACCTTCCCCCGACTATTCTTCCTCTTGTACATTGGCCACAAATAGGTCCCGGAACAGTTGCATGAATGGCTCCCACGTTCTGTGGAAGCCGTCGTCCGACCCTCGGATGGCAAATTTGATTTTCTCCATTTGGAGAGATTCCGAGAGGTCGGACAGCCAATCCGCAGCTCTGGGATTTATCCTAATCTAAGATCAACCTAACCTACACCCGTTCAATTTACTGCTGTCCATGTGCCTGCCCAAGAGTCGCTGAAATGTCCCTAATGACTCTGACTCCACCATCTAGGAATTGAAAATCTATGAAACTTCCGACAAACTGTTTGTGGTTTTGATAAAGTATTGTGCAGAATGTTGTTTAAGTCCACACCCTGTGTCAGTTATCCTCATTGTGAAGTTTGACCCACACACATGGTGTAGGGCAAGGGCACGGATTGAGTTCAGCCCACTGCTGCCAATCAACATCAAAGGCCTGTGGCTCAATCTGCTTTGCTCCCCAATAATATGTAGGATCTCATTAGAGGCGTTATATACAGAAAGCTCTGTTTGCTTACCCTGATTAACCCCTGAGCTAAGGAACCTCTTCAACTAGACAGATCCACTTTCAGAAGACGCAGCCCCTCTGCAACAGGAGCGGACTCAGTCTGCCAACTTCAAAGGCATGGCAACAAGGAATGGAAGGTTTTTGAATGGGACGGTCTCTCTGAAGTTCTCAGCCACATTTACTTCCTGCCATACAACTCTTGACCTTTCCAGGATCAAGTTCGACATCCTTTAAAAGAAAACGGTGATTTTTTAAAAGTTTATTCGTGTCTGAAGAATGAATAAATATTGCCTGTTTAATAATTTGTCACTGATTTTTTTACATTGTCAAACTTATGGATAAAGTACCATTGATACTGTCACTTTAGATCTGCCCCCATTGTATTCGGAGAGAGTTACAAATAAAAGTCAGAATTTATAGTAAGGCTGATCCTCTTTGGGAAGTTTTGTCATTTTTGCTAACGCTAACTACAATCAACTATGCTCCCTTCTAACTGTTGCATGATTTGACTTTTAATGCAAAACAAATTACTTCAAAGTAGAGGATTCTAAAGAAATCCTTAATATTAAGGATGGAGTTGAAATGCCCATCAGCCATGATTGAATGGCGGAGTGGACTCGATGGGCCGAATGGCCTTACTTCCACTCCTATGTCTTATGGTCTTATGGTCTTATTAACATGTGCTGATGATTATCATAGAATTATCATAGAATTTACAGTGCAGAAGGAGGCCATTCGGCCCATCGAGTCTGCACCGGCTCTTGGAAAGAGCACCCTACAAAAGGTCAACACCGCATCCCTATAACCCAGTAACCCCACCCAACACTAAGGGCAATTTTGGACACTAAGGGCAATTTATCATGGCCTAATCTGCACATCTTTGGAGTGTGGGAGGAAACCGGAGCACCCGGAGGAAACCCACGCAGACACGGGGAGAACGTGCAGACTCCGCACAGACAGTGACCCAAGCCGGGAATCGAACCTGGAACCCTGGAACTGTGAAGCGATTGTGCTATCCACAATGCTACCATGATACCACCTGCGAACATGTGGCTGGGGCTGGTTTAGCACAGTGGGCTAAACAGCTGGCTTGTAATGCAGAGCAATGCCAGCAGTGCGGGTTCAATTCCTATACTGGCCTCCCCGAACAGGTGCCCGAATGTGGTGACGAGGGGCTTTTCACAGTAACTTTATTGAAGCCTACTTATGACAATAAGCAATTAAATATGCAAAGCAAATGACAGCAAACCATCGAAGAGAAAGCTGTTGGAAAATAGCCTGTTTCTGTTTTGCTCCACTGCTTATAGTTTCTGTTTTTAATAGTGTGGGGAGGGAAGAGGGTTTGAGATCGATTGTTGGTTTAAGTTGATGAACTGGCACTGAAATGAGTTTAACAAGCCCAAAAGCCAGGGACGCGACCTGTGGGACTTGAAGTCACATTCCTTGGGGGTCAGGGACAAATTGGTTGATGTTGGAGTACCTTTCCTGATTAAAGGTGGCCACCTGACCCCAGCAGCTGCTGGCCAATTGGAGGTCCAGAAACACAGCAGACTCAGGAGCACCACCAGGAGCAGTGGCCATTTCTGGAACTACAGCCAGAAGAAGAGGATGCCATGGAATCAGGCCACGCTTTCAACCTGTTAAATAGAACATTGAACATACAGTGCAGAAGGAGGCCATTTGGCCCATCGCGTCTGCACTTAAGCCCTCACTCCACCCTATACCCGTAACCCAATAACCCTTCTTCACCTTTTTCGTCACGACAGGAAATTTAGCATGGCCAATTCACTTAACTTGCATGTCTTTGGACTGTGGGAGGAAACCGGAACACCCAGAGGAAACCCACGCAGACACGGGGAGAACGTGCTGACTCCGCACAGACAGTGGCCCAGCGGGGAATGAGGTCGGGTTTGGAGGACAGCTGGCTATTGCCACTCCATAGACCAAAAAATGCCATAGGTCTTACCCATTGTTGGAAGAATTGGAAGGCAATGGGGAGATGATGGACACTCAACTCCACACCTTCCTTCCGCATTATACTGACTCCTCTGCCTCTGCCTCCCACTCCATTCAGTTATAACTGGAAAATAGCTGAAAGTTGTGAGGATTAATATTGTGTTGGACTCCATTTAAGACGGGAAGGCGGCACCAGCATTTCATCTGCAATTCTCAGCCTAAAATAAACAAATTCATCATCATGTGTCGAGGAAAACTAAAAACCATCAATTCTGCCAAGTATCCATAATGCTCCTGCTGCTGTCCTCTCAGCAGTACTTGTGACATTATGTATAATGTCTAGCACTTTAAGGGTTGATGTAATATTCTAGCCGACCACTAGATGGAGCTGGGAGCAGACTAATAAAAAGGAATGCCTCTCAGGCTTTGGGGAGAGCGTGTAGAGAAGGCGGAAGAAGGCGAGAGAGAATAGGAGCAGAGCAAAGAACAATTTAAGGTAGTGTGCATGAGACAGGTGTTAGTATAGTGTAGATTGTATAATGTTGCTTTTTTTGGGAATAGTGATCAAACTGCATAATAAGTAGTGTAATAAATGTAGTTTTGTTTATTTGACCTATCTTTTTGTGGCCTTTGTGTACACTGCAAATCTATCCTGAGTATTAGCAGCATTAAGAACACCACAGTACTCACACTGTGAAGCTAGCTGGTGGCTGGTGGCCCTACCCGCAGACTGTGCTGAATGGCTCTCCCAATGCTCGTACTAGCCATCATCCTTAATTGAGATCAATTGTTGGAGCTCTCTGAGGCTGCTTCTTAACTGGCCCCCTCTGGAAAAACTGCCTGTGATTTAGGCCACCATTGGCATTCTGACTCCTCAGGGAAATTCAGCCCACAGTGTACTTTAGGAAGGAGGAGAAGGATGTGAAATAATTAGAGAAGGTGCTAAAAAGATTTTTATGAATGGCTCCAAGGGTTGTGGGCCCTTGGTAAAGTGAATAGATTGGAGAAAATCTGGAGCTCTTCTTCTTAAAAAGAGAAGGTTAAGGCAGCAATGTAGCACAAGTAGATAGCGCTGTGGCCTCACAGCGCCAAGGTCCCAGGTTCGATTCCCCGCTGGGTCACTGTCTGTGTGGAGTGTGCACGTTCTCCCTGTGTCTGCGTGGGTTTCATCCGGGTGCTCCGGTTTCCTCCCACAGTCCAAAGATGTGCAGGTTAGGTGGATTGGCCATGCTCAATTGCCCTTAGTGTCCAAAGAAGGTTGGGGTGGGAGGTTATTGGGTTGCGGGGTTAGGGTGAAAGTGAGGGCTTAAGTGGGTCAGTGCGGACTCGATGGGTCAGGTGGCCTACTTCTGCACTGTATGTTCTATGTTCTATGTTCTAAGAGGAGATTAAATCTTGAGGGCTCTAGACAGAGTTGATAGAGAAAAACTTGGCGGAAGGATTGAAAACCAAAGAACACCGATTTAAGGTGGTGGCAAAAAAACTCTAAGCTGATATTAGGGACCCTTTTTTTGTAAAGCAGCAAGGGGTTAGGATCTGATTGCACTGCCTGACAATGTAGGCACATTCAATCGTGCCTTTCAAAAAAGAATTGGATAAGCGCTTGAGGGAGAACATTTGCAGGGACAAAGGAAAGTGGGGTGGAGTGGGATCAACTAAATTGTTCTTGCAGAGAACCATCATGGACAGAAAAGACTGAGTGGCCTCCTTTTGTGCTGTAACCATTCCATGATTCTAAGAGAGGAATGGATGGTGGGGAGATGGCTGTTGTTTAGAGTGGAAATGCGAGAGTGCAACCTAGGCAGCAGCCATGATAGGTTTAAGGGAGAGCTGTATGCAAGAAGCTGTGGTCAGAGGGGGAAAATGGTTGAGTTTGTAAACAGTCTCGTTCAGCTAAGACAGTGGTCACAGAGAAGGATTGAATTGTTGATGTTTATTTTATGGAGGGGGAGTGAAGTTGATGACTGATCTTCCGAACATTTAATTGGAGGCTCACTCAAGATTAAATCTAAGACTGAGCGCCTCGATTTTGAAGTCCTAAACGTCATATTCAAATTGATCCATGGCTTTGTCCATTCCTATCTCCAAGATATCCTCAACCTTATAACACTCCAAGGCCTCGGTATCCCTCTAACCCTGATTCTTTTGTGCCCTTTTGCCCTTTTCCTTTATGCCCTTTATCCCACATTGGTGGGTGTGCCTTTAGCCATATAGACTATAACCTCTGGGATTAACCTCTCAAAACCTTTCCATTCTATGATCCGAGCTGATGTTATCTGATGATTCACAACTAGAAACAATTTGATTGCCAAACTAACCGGCTCAACGAGGGGTGCTGCTACAGCCACCCTCCGAACCTCAGCACTTACTCAGCAGCAGAATACTGTATCCCTGTTTGGTCAGGATCATCACAGTAATAATAATCTTTATTAGTGTCACAAGTAAGCTTACATTAACACTACAATGAGGTTACTGTGAAAATCCTCTAGTCACCACACTCTGGCACCTATTCGGGTTCACAGAGGGGGAATTCAGAATGTCCAATTCACCTAACAAGCTCGTCTTTCGGGACTCGTGGGAGGAAACCGGACCCGGAGGAAACCCACGCAGACACGGGGAGAATGTGCAGACTCCGCACAGACAGTGGCCCAAGTGGGAATTGAACCTGGAACCCTGGCACTGCAAAGTAACAGTGCTATCCACTGTGCTACCGTGCAGCCCGACGCACAGAGTTGACACCCAGTTGAATGCTACTGTGTGTATCATTACTGGAACACAATGCTCAACATCACTCCCTTGGCTCCTTGTCCTGGGAAATATCACTCATCCACGCATCCATCGACTTGCAACAACCCACAAAATGACCAGAAAAGTTCGCAATGCCCCAACATGCCATTCATGCTGACCAATTCGGCCCACCCAAGGTACGACTCCCATCAAGAAAGCCGATCTGGAAAAACCCTTCCACACAGGGCTTCAACACAAATTCCACCTGGATAAATGAATGGGAGTCACTGAACATGACAAACAATTACCTGGTCCCAAACCCAACCCAGCAGCTGCCTGGTTTTAACCCACTAAGGAAAGAATGGCCCAACCTTAACTGGTCAGTGCCGGCCACGGCCCCTGCTTGGCCAACCTCCACAGGTGGGACATTAGTGTCAGCTCCCTATGCACTGTGGGAGAGAGCAAACTATGCACCCTATCATGGAAGAATGTCCAATCCACAGACTCAGCGGAGGCTTATCTGCACTCAACACAGCAGGACCAGAAGAAATAGCTTGGCTTAGGGACTTTGCATTTGCTAAATAAAATAAATGTTATCACTGAACAAGTCAGTTCCCATATGGAACTGGAATGGAACCTGGCTTGATGGATCTTTTTTTTTTAAACCATGGAGGGTATTCACTGAACAGATTCACAGGAATCTGCGATAGATTTTTTTAACAAAATAATAACCCATTTATTAAACAAGAAGCATAACTTTATTACACTAGCATAACTTTATTAAGAAGCATAACTTTTTTAACAAAATAATAACCCATTTATTAAACAAGAAGCATAACTTTATTACACTAGCATAACTTTATCAAGAGGCATAACTTTATTACACTAGACAACAAAAGGTTTGGAAAGGTTTCAACACAGGCACCAAGAAAAAATGATTCAAACTCATGTTATCCCCTTTATCGCTGCAATACCCTTACTGACCCAACACTCCACTGGAACTGGTACCACTATTTCCACACCATGGGTAGAGCTGGTTTCATTGCAAAGGACTTTTCACAATTGGTATCTCCTCTGAGATCCAGAAAACTCACTCCAAATTCACTCTTAGTTTAACATTAGAGCAATACATATGAGTTCCTTAAACTCATTTCTTTAGCAGTCTGATATCATCTTCAGTTGGAGAAAGTCTTAGACCCTCTATACTCTATAGTATATCCATACAAACTGAAATGAAAACTGCTTTTCTTGTCTCTCCCTGTCATTGTGTATATCTTTTCTCTGGTCCCGTTATTAGGCGACAGCACAGTTTTTTCAACTTTTATGTTTTTTTTAACTTCCCTAAACTACAAACCACTTGGCAACCTAGCTTTTCACTTCAAGAATCATAAAACCCAATTTAAAATACATGCATACAAACAAGGACTTCCCAGCTCCCTCTCAAAATAATACTCCAAAATGAAATGAAACCAAGGTTTCACCTTTGTTAATACACAAATAAAATAATATGAATTAATCTTAAAGCTATTTGTTCCTAACGCCCACAAATGCAAACATGACTTACTTAAACTGTATCTAGTTCCTAAAACTCCTTTAAGGCACTCCTCTTTAATTAAAGTGAAGTCACCATCCAACATCGCCTTCTTTAACTCTGAGCCATTTTTAATCCGACTACTCTCCTGTTAAGCACCTTGAGCCATTTTACTCTGTCAGAGACAATTACATGGAAGTTGTTGAATGTTGATCAAGCATTCTAGTAAGAAGTCTTACAACACCGGGTTAAAGTCCAACAGGTTTGTTTCAAATCACTAGCTTTCGGAGCACTGCTCCTTCCTCAGGTGAATGAAGAGGTGGGTTCCAGAAACATATATATAGACAAAGTCAAAGATGCAATACGATACTTTGAATGCGAGTCTTTGCAGGTAATTAAGTCTACAGGTCCAGACAGAGAAACTGGAGAGAGGGATAATCACAGGTTAAAGAGGTGTGAATTGTCTCAAGCCAGGACAGTTGGTAGGATTTCGCAAGTCCAGGCCAGATGGTGGGGGTGAATGTAGTGCAAAATGAATCCACGGTCCCAGTTGAGGCCGTACTCATGTGTGCGGAACTTGGCTATATGTTTCTGCTCTGCGATTCTGCATTTCGCGCGTCCTGCTCCCCCTACCAAACATCTATGACTGACAAGTCATCACCACATCAAAAGTAGCTAAGTGCTTTCTGCTTAGAAAAAGAGGAAGTGAAAGCACTTATCTCCTAGTTGTTTATAAACATTGTGGTTAGCTTCACTTCAGTGTACTTGAGATGCATTTAAACGTGAAGGGAGATGAAAATAAACTATCCAGACACTTGGTTGTCTAAAAGCTATTGCCCTATCAATTAGACACTACAAAAAGCAATTTATTTTTGAGAGTGAACAGATGCCTCACAGAGCAAATTATCTGAGGGGGTTTAAAGCTTGTAATGCGTTTTGACTTTTTATGAAGTAACAGCTGCTGCATTCTACACTTCTCTCTGAGGCAGCAGGTATAAAGGACGAATAGCTTCCAGGCAGGAGAGACTGATAGGTGGGTCTATGATTTGGATGGATCGCTGATGGGGAGTTTCTGATATGGGGGGGTCACTGGTAGGGGGTCTCTGATATGGGGTCTCATATTGGGGTCTCTGAAATGGGTAGTCTCTGATAGAGGGTATCATTTTGGGAGGTTTATGATATGGGAGGTCCCTGATATGGGGATGCCTGATGTGGGGCTCTGAGGCCATTGAGTACGTCACTTTGAAGGGGGCGGAGCATCACAAAAGAGGCGCCGCTCCCGAGTTGGTCGGGAAATGTGATTCTCCGGACGTTCGGCGAACGTGATTTCGCTGTCACCGGCCGAAGAATCCAGCCTGAGGTGTGTAGTGATATCATGGTTGTGTTGTAATTCACCTACAGACCACTTGGAATCTCATTTGTGTATAAGTGAATGTTAGAATCAGGTGACCTCAGACTGGCTAGGGAGCTGAGAGAGACGTTGCTTGTGCATGTTCATATGGTTATTCATCTGTTGTTTTGTATATATTTGACCCACAGTTAATGCAAATAAGTCATTTATAGCTTTAGCAACAAGTGTTCTTGTAATATAAATCAGCTATCCGACAAGAAGATTACAAGGTGTGATGGCCACGTCGCGGTCTTGGAGGTCAATGGAGCCCCTGGATGGATGGGGTCAGCGCGGTACTGCCCTTGGCATTTGGGCACCCTGGCAGTGCCGGCATTTTGGAGTGTCAGTGAATTAACTAGAACATCAATCTATGAATTTACAAAGAGACTGGTTTGGTCATGCTAAATTGCCTCTTAGTGTCCAAAGATGTGCAGGTTAGGTGAGATAATGGGACTTACAGGGATAAGGTGGGAGGGTGGACATAGTTAGGGTGCTCTTTCAGAGGGCTGGTGTAGACTCGATGGGCTGAATGACATCCTTCTGCACTATAGAAATTCTATGTAATTTTGTTTTTTTAATGTTTCCAATTAAGGGGCAATTTAGCATGGACAATCCACATACCCTGCACATCTTTGGATTGTGGGGATGGGACCAACACAGACACAGGTAGAATGTGCAAACTCCAAATGGACAATGATATGGGGCCGGGGTTGAATCCGTGTCCTCGGCGCTGTAGGCAGCAGTGATAGCCACTGTGCCACTGTGCTGCCCCAAATTCTATGTTCTGTGGGCAGCAAGGGAATTTCATGCTCACCTCAGCATCTATTTAACCAAAAGACGGCCAGTATTAAAATTAGAGCCAACCAGATATCATAACTGATGAAAATTGACCCGATTTCGGCACGATTTGATGCGGGGCTGCGGAGAATCCAGCCCCTTGTATTTTTTTTAATGAATTTGCGTGACCTTGTTTTTTATTTCAAATTGAGCAACAATATCAACATCCATAGAGGGCAAAGTTACTTTAAGTAAAATAAAAGATATTGCAGGAATTTGTGTCTATTTTTGAACTTTGTATTTTTAAATTTCCCTTTCCAATGAATACAGGGCATTTTGATTTGTCCGGATATAAAGGGGAACTAGTAAGTTGTGTAGCCACCGAAGTTGGCCATTTCCCTAAATACAAAATGGAGGAATGCAAAGCATACAGGATAAAATGGACAATGTTTGCAGCCCCAGCAGGCTGCACCTAGCAGGTGTGGATTCTGTCTGCTAAGAAAGCAGACAGCACCGAAATGAACGTTCCGCATACTAAGGAGGCAATCACCGGGATAATTAGCATGTTAATGGAACAATTCCAGATGCAATGGACACAAATGGGGAAGCAACTGCAACATTGTAAAGGATACCAGACACCCCGGCACCAACAGGGTTCGAAAACAAAGAGCCTGAGAGCCCGCCCAGTAGCTAAGGGACAACCTCAGTATTGGGGGGATTCAAACATATCGATTGGGAAGAGACCCAATTGATTCCAAGCAGGTAAGGGAGTCCGCCCAAAGGGGCGCGGATCCCTGGGACCTATAAAAGACAGGTCCCACACATGGTTCAGTCTTCTCGTCCAGCCCTCCTCTCTCCTTGACCAGCCCACCTCCGTGGACCAGCACCTCGACCAGCTTTTGCCAAGAAGACCCTGAAGGAGAGAGAGAGAGGTTCGGACAGCAGCCGCCAGCAAGTAAGTGTCTCACAACGATCGCTACCAGAGATAGACACTCCTGACCCCTTTTAACTTATACCAACCTGAAGTCTGCAGACCAGAGCAGAGCAAGAGGCCTTGTTCCCTGACCCAGCAGTTCCTTCGAGATAAGTATTAGTTTATTTAGCGGTAGGAATAGCTTAATCCTTTTAGCGTGTGCATGGGTAGTTATTATAGTTGTATTATAATAAACCCATTTGTTTGAACTTACGAATTGGTGTACGGTTTAATTGCTTTGAACTTCACCTTGAAACTTGTGGCGGTATCTTAACAATACCTGGCGACTCCAGAGCTAAGTAAAGAAACAGAGCAAAATTGAGTGTTAAGCACACTCACCCCGAACGACCAACAGTTGGGAACCCATTTTACAGGTCTGATTGTGTTTTGAAAGCAGGAAGTTATATGGTGTTGTTTTATTACATTGGTGATCTAGGCTTATCGGGTTTTTTAAGGAAAGAAAAAGGACTATCTGTGGAGCAAGTACCAATAGCGCAAACCTGATTTGGGCTCCAAGTTTTAATCATGAACGAGGCATGTTCGATCTTTGTGAGGTGAGGTAGATCATAGATCATAGTATTTACAGTGCAGAAGGAGGCCATTCGGCCCATCGAGTCTGCATCGGCTCTTGGAAAGAGCACCCTGCCCAAGGTCCACACCTCCACCCTATCCCCACAACCCAGTAACCCCACCCAACACTAAGGGCAATTTTGGACACTATGGGCAATTTATGCGTGGCCAATCCACCTAACCTGCACATCTTTGAACTATGGGAGGAAACCGGAGCACCGAAGGAAACCCACGCACACACGGGGAGAATGTGCAGACTCCGCACAGGTAGTGACCCAAGCCGGGAATCGAACCTGGGACCCTGGAGCTGTGAAGCAATTGCGCTATCCACAATGCTACCGTGCTGCCCCAATAGTATATTTAGGTAGTATATTTAAACTATGTCGCGCTGAATAATATAAGGGCGACATTAACTGAATGTTTGGAAGGGTTGCTAAATGGTGTAAGAGCTGTATCTTACACAGTCCAAAGTAGGTGACTGTGTGATGTGCTGGCCGATGTAAGGTTGGAATGAACGAGCATAGTGCAGTATGTCAGGCAGTATGAGGTGGTAGACAGTGATTGAGTATTGTTCAATATTTGTAACATTGATCTCAGTCAATTTGTGGACTCTTTTCTCATTTGTGCTATTAATCTTCAGCCATTTTCTTGAAATGATTGTCTCCCTGGCAGCCTTTAGTTTTCCAGCATTTTCTTTGCAGTGTTCGGTCCACATGAATTATTTCACCAAGATGCCACACCTTTATACTGCAGTCAAGAACAGGAGTGGCCACGCTGTGGTGTGATGCTGAAAACAACAGTCGTAACTTTAAAATGCGAATAACTGGGTATTGCCTACACCCATGGTCATCCTTATTATTGATTACTAACTCTGATCTTATGACCCTAAATGCACTTATGAATTCAGTCATATCCATCTTCTGGAAGGGAGTCTTGTTTAATCTCTTTAATATTAATAAAGAAAGAATAGGCCTGACTGTCCTGAATTTCGGGTCCAACAGGGGCAGCAGGGTAGCATGGTGGTTAGCATAAATGCTTCACAGCTCCAGGGTCCCAGGTTCGATTCCCGGCTGGGTCACTGTCTGTGTGGAGTCTGCACGTCCTCCCCCTGTGTGCGTGGGTTTCCTCCGGGTGCTTGGTTTCCTCCCACAGTCCAAAGATGTGCGGGTTAGGTGGATTGGCCATGCTAAATTGCCCGTAGTGTCCTAATAAAAGTAAGGTTAAGGGGGGGGGGTTGTTGGGTTACGGGTATAGGGTGGATACGTGGGTTTGAGTAGGGTGATCATGGCTCGGCACAACATTGAGGGCCGAAGGGCCTGTTCTGTGCTGTACTGTTCTAAAAAAAACCATTTATATTTAAATATACTGAACGGCATCAGCCTTTCAGTGAGGGTCATATCACTGTCCCAATATTTTCCCTGCCTTACCGTCCTCTGCAGAACCCTATATCATGTCGACTGTGGTAGTTCAACAAGGCAGCTCACCACCACCTTCTCAAAGGCAATTAAGGATAGGTAACAATCACTGCCCACATCCCAAGGACAAATAACAATTGTGCATGTTTTCTTCTAGTTGTCCATGTTTCCACAGATTCTCAATTATCAATCAAATGAAGCAAGATTTGCAACACTAAGTAAGAGAAACTAATTTGTGCTATTCATAGAATGAATCAAAAAAACATACATATGTGCAAATGTATATTTATGTACATATGCATTAGGAGCAGGAATAGGCTACTCTCCATTCAATGAGATCATGGCTGATCTGACTAATGCTTCAACTCCACATTCCCGCCCAGCCCCTGATAGCCTTTCACCCCATTGCTGACCAAGAATCCATCGACCTTTGCCTTAAAAGAAATTCACAGGATGGGATCCTCCATCCCGCTGCACCCATTATCCGGTGCGGCACGCCCCTGCTGGCAGTGGGATTCTCCATCCTGGCAGCCGACCAATGGGGTTTCCCATTGTGGGCACCCCCATGCCATTGGGAAATCCGGGGGCGTGAGTGTGCTGCCGGCGAGACAGAGGATCCAGCCCATAGACTCTGCTCCCACTGCCATTTGAGGAACAGAGTTCCAAAGACTCTCAACCCACTGAGAGAAAGAAATTCTTCTGGTTTGTCTTAAATGGGCAACAGTTTATTTTTGAAGAGTGACCCCGAGTTCCAGATTCTCCCACAAGAGGAAATATCCTCCCCACATCCACCCTGTCAAGACCTCTCAGGATCTTATATATTTCAATCAAGTTGGCACTTACTCTTCAAAGTTCCAGCAGATACAAGCCGACTCTGTACAATCTGCCTCATAAGACAGTCTGCCCATGCCAGATATTAATTTAGTAAACATTCTCTGAACTGCTCCTAATGCATTTATATTTTTCCTCAAATAATAATGATCTTTATTGTCACAAGTAGGCTTACATTAACACTGCAATGAAGTTACTGTGAAAAGCCCCGAGACGACACATTCCGGCGCCTGTTCGGATACACAGAGGGAGAATTCAGAATGTCTAATTCACCTAACAATAAGTCAACCAAAACTGTACACAGCACTCCAGATGTGGTCTCACCAATAACAACGAGAACTAGGAGCAGGAGTAGGCCATCTGTCCCCTTGAGCCTGTCCCGCCATTCAATAAGATCATGGCTGATCCTTCTGTGGACTCAGCTCCACTTACCCGCCCACTCACCATCACCTTTTGTTCCTTTACTGTTCAAAAATCCATCTACCTTTGTGTTAAAATCATTTAATGAGGTAACCCCAACTGCTTCACTGGGCAGGGTATTCCACAGATTCCCGACCCTTTGGGTGAAGAAGTTCCTCCTCAACTCAGTCTTAAATCTGCTATCCCTTATTTTGATGCTATGCCCTCTAGTTCTAGTTTCACCCGCCTGTGGAAACAATCTTCCTGTTTCTATCCTATCTAATCCCTTCATAATTTTACATCTTTCTATAAGATCCCCCCTCATTCTTCTAAATTCCAATGAGTATAGTCCTAGTCTACTTTATCTTTTCTCATAAGCCAATCCTCTCAACTCCGGAATCAACTTAGTGAATCTCCTCTTGCACACCCTCCAGTGCCAGTACATCCTTTCTCAAGGAGACCAAAATTGTACACAATACTCCAGGTGTGACCTCACCAGCACCCTATTCAGTTGCAGCATAACCTCCCTGCTTTTAAACTCCATCCCTCTAGCAATGAAGGACAAAATTCCATTTGCCTTCTTAATTACTTGCTGCACCTGCAAACCAACTTTTTATGATTCTTGCACAAGGACACCCAGGTCCCTCTGCACAGTAGCATGCTGCTATTTTTTTACCATTTAAATAATAGTCCATTTTGCTGTTATTGGTACAAAAATGGATGAACTCACATTTATCATCATTGAACTCCATCTGCCAGATCCTTGCCCACTCACTTAAACTATCTATATAATTCTGCAAACTTGCAGTGTCCTCTGCACACTTGGCTCCACCACTCATCTTGGTGTCATCTGCAAAATTTGACACATTACACTTGGTCCCCAACCCCAGATCATTTCTGGAAACTGTGAACAATTGTGGTCCCAACACTGATTTGTGAGGCACACCACTAGCCACTGATCGCCAAACAGAAAAACACCCATTTATCCCCACTCTTTGCTTTCTGTCAGTTAACCAATCCATTATCCATGCTAATACATTCCCTGTAATGACATGCACCTTTATCTTATACAGCAGTCTTTTGTGCAGCATCTTGCCCTGGATAATTAGAGTGTAACCTTTTTACTTTTATATTCAATTCCCCTTGCAATAAATTATAATGTTCTATTATTTTCCTAATTACGGCTGTACCAGCAAATTAACCTTTTGTGATTCATGCACTGGTTCACCCAGATCCCTCTGAATCTCAGAGAACGCTATTCACAACGTCCTGTGCTGATCTTGTTCATGTATTGCTTGTTTGCCCCTTGTTCCGCACTGTCACCAATCATTATTTGTTGATGTACCATTTGTCAATGTACTGTGTTGATTATTCTTTTGTCTACTATGTACATACTGTGTATGTTCCCTCGGCCGCAGAAAAATACTTTTCACTGTACTTTGGTACATGTGACAATAAATATCAATCAGTCAATCAATTTAGATAATATGCTTTTTATTTTTCCTGCCAAAATGCCAATTACATATTTTCCCACATTATACTCCTTTTGTTGAACCTTTGCCCATTCACTTAAGCTATCTATGTCCCCTTGTAGCCTCCTTGTAGAAACATAGCACCATAGAATTTTACAGCACAGAAAGAAGCCATTCAGCCAACTGTGCTTGCACCAGCTCCCAAAAGAGCTACCTAGTTAGTCCCATTCCCGGCCCTATCTCCATAACCCTCTAAATTCATCACTTTCAAATATATACCTATCTCTCTTTGGAATCTCCTTTAAATCCACCTCCACCACTCTCCCAGGTAGCGCATTCCAAATCCCAACAACTCTCCGAGTAAAGAAGTTTCTCCTCATTTCAATCTGAGCTCTCTTGCTGACCATCTTGAAATTGTGACCTCCATTCACTAATTTACTAACTAATGGAAACAGAATATCCTTCTCTACCCTGTCAAAATTGTTCATACTTTTTAACATCTCAATAAGGTCTCCTCTTAATTTTCTGGGGCAGCAGGGTAGCATGGTGGTTAGCATAAATGCTTCACAGCTCCAGGGTCCCAGGTTCGATTCCCGGCTGGGTCACTGTCTGTGTGGAGTCTGCACATCCTCCCCCTGTGTGCATGACTTCATTCAAGTCATTTATATAGATTATAAAAAGTTGATGCCCCAACACTGATCCCTGTAGTACAACACTCATTATAAAAGAACCCATTTATGCCTACTCTCTGTTTCCTGGTAAATAGCTGACCTTCATCCATGTCAATATGTTACCCCCTGCACATTGATCTTTTATTTTCCACAAAAGCTTTAATGTGGAACCTTATCAAATGCCTTCTGAAAATCTAAGTACAGAATATCCACCGCCCAATTCCTCTTTTTCTACAGCACATGTGACTCCTTCAAAGAGTTCCGATAAATTGGCTCGGCATGATTTCTCTTCAACAAAACTGTGTTGACTCTGCCTGATTGCATTGAGTTTTTTTAAGCATCTGGCAAGAACACCTTTTTAAACATTTTTCCAAATAAGGGGCAATTTGGCGTGGCCAATCCACCAACCCTGTACATCTTTGGGTTGTGGGAGTTAGACCCCGCAGACACGGGAAGAATGAGCAAACACCACATGGACAGTCGAACCCAAGTCCTTGGCACCATGAGGCAGCCATGCTAACCACCGCAAGAACATCTTAAATAATAGTTTCTAACCTTTTCCTTATGACATATGTTAACTATCATTTAGTTTCCTGCTTTCTGTCTCCCTCTCTTTTGGAATAAAGGAGTTCCATTTACTATTTTTCAATCTAATGGAACCTTCCCTGAATCCAGGGAATTTATGAAAAATAAAAACATCACATCTCATTGGTCACTTCTTTTAAGGCCCTGAGATGAAGCTCACAACACCAACAATATCACTTACCTGGTGATTGTAATTTTCCTGTGCTCTTCCCTCCCTTCCATTTCCTGTTTTACACCTATTTCTGGGATGATACTGGTATCTTCTATGGTGAAAGCAGATGCAAAATGCCTTTTCAATTCACCTTCCATCTCCTTATTTTTCATTAATTCCCAAATTCGCTTTCTATAGGACCGACGTTAATTTTGTTAGCTCTTTTCTTATTTAAATAAATGTGGAGGGGGGAAGGGGGGGTCCAACCCTGGGGGGGGGGGGGGGCCCTTCGATGTGACCTGGCCTGTGGTCAGGGCCCACTGATCGGCAGGCCGGCTTCTCTGGCTGGGGGCCTCCTTTTGTTCGCGCCGGCCTCTGTAGCCCTGCGCCATGTTGTGTCGGGGCCAGCGCGTTGAAGGAAGCCACTGCGCTTGCGCACGTTGGCACCGATGCCACTGTGCATGTGCAGATCCCGCGGCTCCCAGTTGATGCCAGGATCAGCAGCTGGAGTGGCGTGAACCATTCCAGTGCCGTGCTGGCCCCCTGTAGGGGCCAGAATTGCTGATCCTGAGGCCGTGTTGACCCGTCGAGAAACGCGACGGCGTTTCCGACGGCGTCAACAGCTAGCCTCAGGATCACAGAATCCCGGCCCAAGTTTTGGTGGGATGGGTTGGAGGATAATTCTCTACTGCATTCTAACGTGAAATGTGATGATATTCCCAATGAGGAATTAAAAAATGGTCAAGTAGTGAGGCTGACCACAAATTCACTGACCTGTGCTGGATTTCCCCAACCTGCCCTCATTGGAGCTGTCAAGACCAATTGACATCTTGCAAACCATAGGCTTTCCATGGGACTTCCATTCGGGATTTTAGTGCAATAGCTGTCCAGATCCTGGGACATTCCTTTTTTTTAAAAATGTTTTTTATTGAGTTTTCATATTTTATATCCAACAAATTACAAATTATTAGAAAAAAAAAACACGCAAAAATTAACATGTACATTTACAGGTAAGCATCTTCATAATAACAACTGTGGCCGCCCCCTTTAGCCGGCATACATATTTTACATTCCCCAATATGGCCGAGGCACATGTTTATAGGCATTTATTTATAGTTTGGTTTTGGGCCTTAGCTTGCCATCAAACCCCGATAACGAACCCGTAGCCCTCCCCCCCCTCCCCCCCCCCCCCCCCCCGGGCTACCTTCCCCCGATTCCCGTCCATTTTCCCCTGATTCTTGGCCACCCGACTATTCTTCCTCTTGGTCATTGGCCACAAACAGGTCCCGGAACAATTGCATGAATGGCTCCCACGTTCTGTGGAAGCCGTCGTCTGACCCTCGGATGGCGAATTTGATTTTCTCCATTTGGAGAGATTCCGAGAGGTCGGACAGCCAGTCTGCAGCTCTGGGCGGTGCTGCTGACCGCCAGCCAAACAGGATTCTACGACGGGCGATCAGGGAGGCAAAGGCAAGGGCGTCCGCCCTCCTCCCCAGGAATAGATCTGGCTGGTCTGAAACCCCGAAGACCGCCACTATTGGGCATGGCTCCACCCTCACCCCACCACTTTGGACATAGCTTCGAAGAAGGCTGTCCAGTACTCCACAAGTCTGGGGCAAGACCAGAACATGTGGGCGTGGTTGGCCGGGCCTCTTTGGCACCATTCACATCTGTCCTCCACCTCCGGGAAGAACCTACTCATACGGTTTCTTGTTAAGTGGGCTCTATGTACCACTTTTAGTTGTGTCAGGCTGAGCCTTGCGCACGTGGAGGTGGAGTTGACCCTATGCAGTGCTTCGCTCCAGAGTCCCCACCCTATCTCAATCCCCAGGTCGTCCTCCCATTTCATTCTTGTTGCGTCCAGTACGGTGTCGTCCCTTTCTACCAGTCGGTCATGCATGTCGTTACAGTTCCCTTTCTCTAGGATACTTGCGTCCAGTAGGTCTTCCAGTAGTGTCTGTCGTGGCGGTTGTGGGTACGTCCTTGTCTCCTTTCGTAAGACATTTTTGAGCTGCAGGTACCGTAGCTCGTTCCCCCCGGCTAGCCAAAATTTCTCTGTCAGTTCGTCCAGTGTTGCGATCCTGTCGTCCGTGTATAGGTCCCTGACTGTCAGTGTCCCCCCCGTCCTGCCTCCACCTTTTGAAGGTAGCGTCAGTCAGTGCTGGTTTGTTGCAGATGGGAGCCTTGTCCGACATTTTGGTCAGGCCAAATTGCTGCCGCAGTTGGTTCCAGGATTGGAGGGTGGCTGTCACCACTGGGCTCCTGGAGTGCTTTTTGGGTGGGGATGGGAGTGCTGCCGTGGTGAGGGCCCGGAGGGAGGTCCCTATGCAGGAGGCCTCCTCCGCACGCACCCACTCGGCTTCTGGCTCCTGGATCCATCCCCTTACTCGCTCGGCTGTGCCGCCCAGTGGTAGAATTGTAGATTCGGGAGGGCTCCTCCCCCCCCTGGATTTTGTTTTTTGTAGGACCTTCTTTGGGATCCTAGCATTTTTACCCCCCCCCCCCCCCCCCCCATACGAACGCCATGATAATTTTGTCCAGCGCTTTGAAAAAGGCCTTGGGGATGTCGATCGGAATGGATCTAAACAGGAAGAGGAACCTGGGCAGTACGTTCATTTTGAAGTGTGAGTGTGGGAGTGTGTTCCATCTTTGCAGGTCCTTTTTTACTTCCTCCGTCAGGCTGGTGAGGTTCCATTTGTGGATCCCTTTCCAGTCATGGGCTATTTGGATCCCCAGGTAGCGGAATATGTGTCGGGCTTGTTTGAACGGCAGCCCCTTTAGTGCTGCCCCCCCCCCCCCCCCCCCCCCCCCTTGCGGGTGTACTGGGAAGATCTCGCTTTTGCTCATGTTGAGTGTGTAGCCCGAGAAGGCTCCAAACTCTTTCAGGAGCGCTATGATTCCGTCCATGCTGCTTTGTGGGTCCGAGATGTAGAGGAGCAGATCATCTGCATAGAGTGAGACTCTGTGCTCGCTGCCTCCCCTTCGGATCCCCCTCCAATTTTTTGCTGCCCTGAGCGCGATTGCTAGCGGTTCGATTGCTAGTGTGAGCAGTAGCGGGGACAGTGGGCATCCTTGTCTGGTGCCCCTGTGCAGCTGGAAGTATTGGGAGTTGGTATTGTTGGTCCGTACACTCGCCATGGGAGCGTTGTATAGGAGCATTACCCAAGCGGTGAACCCTGTTCCAAGCCCGAACCGCTCCAGTACCTCTATGAGGTATTTCCATTCGACTCTGTCGAAGGCCTTTTCTGCATCCAGGGAGACAATCACCTCTTGTGTTCTCTTCCCGGAGGGGGTCATTATCACGTTCAGCAGGCGCCTGATGTTCGAGGTAAGCTGTCTACCTATAATGAAGCCCGTCTAGTCCTCTGTGACCACCTCAGGTACACAGTCTTCTAGCCTTTTGGCTAGGATTTTGGCCAGTATTTTGGCGTCTGCGTTCAGCAGAGATATGGGTCTGTATGACCCACATTCCGTTGGGTCTTTGTCTTTCTTAGGTATCAGCGAGATTGAGGCCTGTGCTAACGTGGGTGGCAGTGTGCCCCTAGCTAGCGAGTCTGTGAACATCTCCTGCAGGTGCAGGGCCAGCGCTGTCGCAAATTTTTTGTAGAAGTCCGCCGGGAATCCATCCGGTCCCGGCGCCTTCCCCGCCTGCATGGAGCTAATGCTCTCCATGATCTCTCCCAGTGCTAGTGGTGCTTCCAGATCCCGTTTTCTGCCCTCTCCCATGACTGGAATGTCCAGTCCATCAAGAAACCGGTTCATCCCAGCCTTCCCCGTTGTGGGCTCTGAGGTGTACAGCTCTTGGTAGAAGGCCTTGAAGGTTTTGTTAATCCTCTCTGGTTCTGTTTCCAGCGTGCCTCTGGTACCCCTGATTTGCGCAATTTCTCTGCTGGCTGCCTGCTTTCTCAGCTGGTGGGCCAACAGGCGGCTGGCTTTGTCTCCGTGTTCGTACAGGGTCCCGCACGCCTGGCGGAGTTGGTGTACTGCTTTCCTGGTGGAGAGCAGGTCAAAGCTCCTTTGTAGTTCTTTTCTCTCCACCAGGAGTTCTACGGTCGGGCCTCGGAGTATTTACGGTCTACCTCCAGTATGGAGTCGACCAGCTTCTGCCTAGCCACCCTTTCCTCCCTATCTCTTTGCGCTTTGAAGGCAATGACTTCCCCTCTTAGTACGGCCTTAAGCGCTTCCCAGAACGTGGAGGATGATACATAGAAGATAGAACAGTACAGCACAGAACAGGCCCTTCGGCCCTCGATGTTGTGCCGAGCAATGATCACCCCACTCAAACCCATGTATCCACCCTATACCCGTAACCCAACAACCCCCCCTTAACCTTACTTTTAGGACACTACGGGCAATTTATCATGGCCAATCCACCTAACCCGCACACCTTTGGACTGTGGGAGGAAACCGGAGCACCCGGAGGAAACCCACGCACACACGGGGAGGACGTGCAGACTCCGCACAGACAGTGACCCAGCCGGGAACCGAACCTGGGACCCTGGAGCTGTGAAGCATTTATGCTAACCACCATGCTACCGTGCTGCCCTCCCCGTTTTGGTTGTTCTCCGTGTACTCTGCTATGGCCCGCGCTATCCTTTCGCTGAAGGCCTTGTCAGCTAGTAAGGAACCGTCCAACATCCATGTGGGGCATTGGGCCCTGCCCATCTCTAGCTGCATGTCCATGTAATGTGGAGCGTGGTCTGATATCACAATTGCGGAGTATTCCACTTTGTCTATCCCTGGAAGCACCGTTTTCCCCACCACAAAGAAGTCAATTCTGGTATACACGCTGTGTACTGGGGAGAAGAAGGAGAATTCTTTCTCCCCCGGGTGGGCGAACCTCCAGGGGTCCACAGCTCCCACCTGCTCCATAAAGTGACCGAGTTCCCTTGCCATGTTTGAGGTTTTCCCCGTTTTGGGGTTTGATCTGTCCGTCTTTGGATCCTGTACACAGTTGAAGTCACCTCCCATGATTAGTCGGTGCGTCGCTATGTCCGGGATTTCTGCCATGGTCTTTTTGATGAAACTCGTGTCGTCCCAGTTGGGCGCGCACACGTTGACTAGAACTACCGGTGCCCCATCCAGGGCCCCGCTGACCATGACATACCGCCCCCCTGGATCTGTAACCATCTTTGTCGCCCTAAACATTGTCCTCTTACCGATCAGGATCGCCACCCCCCTGGCCCTTGTCCCATAGCAGGAATGGTAGGTTTGTCCCACCCAGCCCTTTCTTACCCGCAGTTGGTCCTGCTCCCTCAGGTGCGTCTCTTGGAGGAAGACTATGTCGGCCCTCATGTTTCTGAGGTGGGTGAGGACTCTAGATCTCTTCACTGGGCCGTTAAGTCCCCTTACGTTCCAGGTGATTATCCTGGTGGGGGGCTTCTGCCCCCTCGTTCCTGTGGGATTAACCATATTTATCTGGTGGACGCGCCCCTGCCCTCCAGGGTTTCCCTTTGTTTGGGGGCCGTTCAGGATGGCTGCTATCACTGCTCTCCCCATGCGGTCGGGTCTCTGCGCTCCGGGGTTTCCCCTTGTCCCGGGGGCACCCGCCATGGCCGTCCACTGTGTGTCCGCCACGCGGGTAGTCCCCTGCACTCTGGGGGCCCCCTTCGGCCACAGACCGTACTGGGTGGGTGCTTGCAGCGGTTCCTTGTTTCGAGCCCTTGGTTGTGGCACTTTGTAGCCCTGTTCCTTTTCTGGCCTCTTTTGTCCCTTTGTCCCTGCATTTCCCCTCCCCGGTCTCTCGCTCCCTGTGTCGTCCCCCCCCCCCCCCCGCCCCACCCGGTCTCTCCCTTTTCCCTCCTCCCCTGTATACCCCTCCTTTGCCCCTCTATCCCCTATTCTAGTCCCCGTTTGCTCTCCCGACTTTGACGGGTGTTCCCCCCCCTCCCCTGCCTGGCGCCTTCCCCCCTGTTGGGGGTGCGCTGCGGCCCTGCTTTGTTGCGTGCCCCCGGCACTAGCTTTCCTGCTAGTACGGTGGCTCCCCTCTCGGGGGTTGTTGTCTCGCTTCTCCTCTGCCTGGCCTCTATGGTTTTCTGCCCGCTCTTCCCCCATCCTACCCTGCACCCCTCTCGCCTGCTCTCCCTTCTCCAATACTCTTGTTCCCTCGTGCTGGGGCCTGGCCTCCCACCTGGAGTGGTCCTTTGGGCAGTGGCTTGTTTTTTTTCTGGGTGTTCCTGTCCGAGGGGGGGGGGGGGGTGGCTGGCATTGCCTCGCCCCTCCCCACCCCCCCCATCGGCGTGTTGTTGCCCCTTACCAGGGGCCCCTCATCCCTACCCCCCCTGGTATTTTTCCAGCCCGTGCTCCTCGACGAACCTATTCGCCTCAGCGGGGGCTATAAAGAAATATTCCTTGTTTTGGTATGTGACCCAGAGTTTCGCTGGGTACAGCATACCAAAACGCACTCTGCTCCTGTGGAGAGCTGCTTTCGCTCTGTTGAACTCAGCCCGTCTCTTAGTTATGTTTGCTCCAAGATCCTCATAGATTCGGATGGCGTGCCCTTCCCATTTGCAGGCTCTATTTTCCTTGGCCCAGCGTAGGATGGTCTCCCTATCCCGGTACCGGTGCAGTTTGGCTATGACTGCTCTCGGTTGTTCCCCTGCCTTGGGCTTCGGCCGCAGCGACCGATGTGCTCTGTCCATTTCCGGTGGGATGGGGAAAGTGTTCCTCCCCACTAAGTTGCCCAGCATCTCAGCCACGTATGCTGTGGGGTTTCTACCCTCGGTCCCCTCTGGCAGGCCCACTATCCTAACATTTTGCCTTCTCGAGCTGTTTTCCTGGTAATCTACCCTGCCCTTCAGGCTCCCCTGTGTTGCGCCCAGTCTCGCCACTTCCCTCTCCAGGGCCGTGACCCGGTCGCTCATGTCGGTCGCTGCTTTCTCCAGCTCTTTAATGGTTGCCTCATGGGCTTCCAGTTTCTCCCCTTGGGCATCCACTTTCTCCTCCAATCTGGTCAGAGGTTGCTGAACCCCTGACATGGCCCTGGCCACTGCTGCCTGTACTGCGGCCTCTGCGTCTGCTTTCACCTCTGCCTTGATTGCCTGCAGCTGCTCCCTCACCACCTCGGTAAAGGCTGCCTTCCAATTCCAGCCCCCCTCTAGCCCCGGGGGAGAGGGCACCTGTCTGTCCGGCTCTTTTTGATGCGGCGATACATCCGTCCCGCCGCTTCGTCCGCTGATTCGCTCGCCTGAGCTGGCTTGCCCTTTGTCCCGTCTGCTTCTGGTGCCCCCTCTCCCTTGGCTCCCTTCTGGCGTTTTTTTCTCCCCCTTCCCTTTCATCTTTTCTTCTCCCCTTGTTTTTCTTTTCCCCCCTTTTCCGCACCCTATTTTTATTTTATTTCTATTTATTTTTTTTAACTTTTTATTTTTTTTTGTCTCTTCCTTCCCCCCCCCCCCCCCCCCCCCACTCTCTTCCCTTCTTTCCTTTACCATTTTATTTTATTTATTTATTTATTAATTATTTGGTCCCCCCCCCCCCCTCCTTTATGCAACTCCTCTCAGGTGGGCTTACTTTTGATGGGAGAGAGTGTAAAAAGAGAGAAAATAGTATATATACCCCTCCCCCCTCTCTCTTTAACAGTTTTCTTTGGTTTTTTTTTAATAAAAGTCCTTTTTTTTCCCCCTTCCTTTCTCCTCACTCACCCAGGAGAGAGAGAGAGAGAGTGAGGCTTTTGTGCAGTCTCTTTGGCCTTGCCTCATGGTGGTCGCTGCCGGTTGTGGGGGCGGGGGTGGGGGGAGGGGGGGTTGGGTCGGTCCCCGCTGCTCGGTCCCCGCTGCTCGGTCCCCGCTGCTCCGTTCAGGCTGCCGCACTTCGCACCCCGCATTCTCCCGGTGGGGGTGGTTAGGTTGTTGGTCGCTGCCGCCGGCTGGGCCCCACTTTGGTCCTGGCCGCTGCCGCGCCGCTCCTGGCCTGCGTTGGGGGGGGGGGGGGGGGGGGGGCAGGGTGGGCCTGCCGCCTCCGAACCGCTCCTGCTGCCGCCGCCTAGGATCCTCCGCCGACAGGTTTGCTGGGGGGGGGGGGGGGGGGGTCCCTCCCTTCCCTGCTCTTTGTCGCTGCAGAGAGAAAGGCCCCGACTTTGTTACCTTGCGGGAGCCCCTCTCCGTGCGACCGCTCCGCTTGCCGACCGGAAGTCTGCTCGGGTCAATGATAATTAAAGGTAGGCCCCCTTTGTTTCCGAAGCAGCTAGCTTGCCTGTCGCCAGCCAAGGCAGGCTGATATCTGAATTCAAGAATTCAAATCAATTATAGATTATATTGAGTTAGCAAAACTAAATCCCTTCAAGAGATGTGGAAACATAACTTCTTTGCATTACATCAAAAGACTGATATTGGCAGTATCCATGCTGTGAAAATTCTTGAGTTTGACTTGAAAAAAGAGCTTGGCATGGTTAGTCGTAAGATGTAGGTTAGGTATTTTGGCCCATCAAATCTGCTCCGCCATTCAATGAGATCATGGATGATCTGAAGCGATAATCTTCAACTCAACATTCCCACTTTATCCCCAAAACCTTTGATTCCCTTACTGATTAAAAATCTCTCTATCTCAGCCTTGAACATACCAAAGATCCATCCTGGGACATTCCTGGTAAAGCATCACTGAAGTGTTCTGTCTTTGGATTGGTTGGTTTTCCTCCTAGCATTGGGAATTCCATTTAAAACCCACCATTCATTGCAAAACCGACCCACAAAAGTAAGCCACGGTTGGGAAGGATCCTCGGGGGGGTGGTGAGGGATTGGGATGTGTGGGGTTGGGTGCATAGGTCAAAATCTTGCCATGCTGGTATGCTGCCCTGAGGAAGGGAATCCTGGCTCACGGGAGGACAACTCTGCGATGAGATAAGTTTGCAGATGAAGTACTGAGACTTGGTTAAGGTATGGAGAGCTATTGGGACCTTTGGATCTAGTCATCAACTTTAAGATGAGAGGAGAGTAAAATTAGGAAAGAAGAGAGAAGAATTAAAAACATAATTTTGCACACAATATGCTGGTGCATCTCTGAGGACATTAAATACCTGGGTGTTGAATATCTGCGAAGGATCTCCTGCTCACCCACGATAAACTCAACAGGAGTTCACCACCACTAATGGACAAATTACATAAGTGGCTGCCTCCAACAATTTGCCTCATTTCTTTTGAGGGTTGCACTAACATCCCACCTGAATTACTCAGCAGATTGCGAGAAAATCTGTGGAAATTCGGGGTCAGAGTCTGGTGTCATTTCACAATTTGTCAGTGCATTTATAATATAGAACATACAGTGCAGAAGGAGGCCATTCGGCCCATTGAGTCTGCACCGACCCACTTAAGCCCTCACTTCCACCCTATCCCCGTCACCCAATAACCCCTCCTAAACTTTATGGTCTCTAAGGGCAATTTACCATGGCCAATCCACCTAACCTGCACGTCTTTGGACTGTGGGAGGAAACCGGAGCAGCCGGAGGAAACCCATGCAGACACGGGGAGAACGTGCAGACTCCGCAAAGACAATTTGACAATATTGTTGCTCCACTGTCATCAATCTGTTGAATAAAAAAGCCCGAGTGTCGTTTTTGATGAATTCCTAATAAGAAGCAGAAGTAGCATTCCTGGTGCAAAGCCAAAGTCACTGTTTTGCATATTGTAAACTCAGCATAGCCATGAGTTACTGCTCACCGAAAACCGATTGAGTGGACATGATTTCCACATAATTAGTTGGTGGGGACAACAGACTGGCTATCAAATCTAATACTGGAGCTGACTACAAACACAGCAAAGGCATTAGAGAGCTGATTGTTAAGCAGATAATAAAAGTAACATGAGGAATGAGATAACATTTTTTAAAAAGACTATAAAATGAGGTAGAAATCAAAAATGAAACCATACTTTTGTTTTCGATGACACAGCATAGTGTGGACTTGGAGACATGTTATTGCAATATTAAACTCCATGTCCTGCATCCCCATTCATTCCATTATATAAGCATCCTGATTTAAGGACAGCACTCTGAGGCAAATTAGGTATGCATTTCTCTGGATTCAACTGCACTCCAGGTCATTCAGGCAGCGCTATCATTACACTAAAATGAAACACAAATTGCTTCTAGCAACTGAGAATCGAATATTTTACACCTTACATTTTATTTCTAGACTTTCCACATATACTTATACTATCTTGTTGTTACCCCCTCATGTCAAATAACTCAGTGATCCGTATTTGGAATTCATTTTTTAAAAAACGGTGACAGAGGCGTAGCACAGTAATTAAAAAGTATGTTATCTCCCTAGAGCTTATGTCATGTCTCAGCTTTGGGTAAGCGCCAACTACAGCTAATCCCATCAACCCAGTCTGCAGGAAAGGCCAGAGTTCAGTAACTGCCATCACAGTCGGTACTCAACTGAATTTCTAACAGGCATTTACCTATTAAACATCTGTTCCCCAATAATTATCTACAAGCCAACATATCTGCTAATAATGTTTTATCCTTCGCTTGCCTGACTACGTTTTAGAAATAAAATTATTCAAAAGACTTGGCAGTGATCTGGGAAATAGTTGGCAAAAGATGATTTTTTTCCCCCTCTCTGATCAAATTAATGATGAGCAGTACTGAATGGTAGTTGACCTAAAAGAGTTTCTGGCCCAGAGACTATGCTGTAAACCCAAGGATCAAGTAAACCCACGTTTTGTCTGCCATTTGGTCAACGTTCCAAATCCGGGCCTTGAAGACATGCTGCCACAGCAATAAATGTAACGTGGCAATTTTTACCATGACAACAGTCAGTCATAATACCTGACATCAGCACATTCAGGCAGTAAACTGTTTTGCTGGGATGGACTTCTGTTGAGATTTTCAGCTAAGTCTTTATTCCTGCAGTTTACAGGCTTGCCACTTGCTTCTCTAGTTTTGAATGTTAAACCTGTGCATTACTTGAGAATTTTAGTAATTCAATACATTGAGTGCTGACAGGCTTTTGCAGCTTGCAAACCTGGTTCAGCGATCCTCAGCAGGGGCTCATTTCTCTGTGAACGAGTAAGCTCAACAATTCTTAAAGCCACATAACCTTTCCTGCTTTTGGCTCAGGAGGTTAATAGGTCCCAGCTAGCTGCTAGATTATAATTCTATCTATCCTTTTCTTCATAACTTGAATCACTGTGCTCTCATACTTACAGGACATGTTGTGCTGTAACTCTCCTCTCTAATGAAGCCACCTTCCATTCGCATTAAAGTTTTTACTTATCGAGAGAATCAGGGCAGAAAATTGGTTTTGTCCTGCTACTGGACATGTTGAGGCAGGCCGTCTGCAAAATTTTTGTAGCCTCCTCACTAAACTGATTGTAGAGTTCAGCTGAGACTGTCCTGTACTACCAGCTGGCTGAATCTTCAACAGGGAGCCTAGTGTGTACGCATTGAGAACATGCTCCGGCTGGCATGCAGTTCTTAAAGGCAGTCTGCCCTTCTTATAGTGGAACTCTTCTCATTATGGGAAAGTTGATGCTAACTGCCTGTAGTGTAATTGGGTCCAAAGTGGAAGCTGAACTAATGGAGAAGCAGGGAAGAGAGAGTTTCTCAGCTCCATCGATGCGGCATTA
Organism: Scyliorhinus canicula; assembly: GCF_902713615.1. Lineage (NCBI taxonomy): Eukaryota > Metazoa > Chordata > Chondrichthyes > Carcharhiniformes > Scyliorhinidae > Scyliorhinus > Scyliorhinus canicula. The sequence goes on from NC_052151.1 coordinate 154,819,864, forward strand.
GAGAACTTAGTGATGGAGATTGATAGGAGAGGCCTGGTTTCCATGGGGGAACCAAGAGGCCTTCTAGTAACCCCCTCCAGAAGAAATGGGACCAGAAGGCCAGGGATATCAAATTCAGAATCTGACCTCAAGGGCCTGGCATTGGCAGCACAGGAGGTTTGATGGCCTTGCTTGTCTGGTCATAGCAGTGAGTGCATCACCACGTGACATCTCCTACCCAGTGCACCGCCAACCTCTCACACTGCTCAATGCACTCACTCACCGAGCAGAAATAGACTCAGGCCTAACATCCAGATGCTCCACCTCCCCTTCACACACCTTACAATGATACAGGCGTCACACCCACATCCCACTGCCTCCCCATACTGCCTGCTATTCAGAGATGGTACCACATCACAAAACACATTGCAAAACAGTCACTGGATTTCTTCTGTCTGCTACCAGGCAAGGTTTTGTGCAATCACTGGAAATGGAGCGGAACTGGCAGGGTACAGACATGACTGCATTTCCTGATGCCTGGGGAGCAGATAATTCTCCATATCATGGAGCCTGTTTCTTCGGACCTCGCTGAAAAGACTCACGATGATTGTATGTTTCTGCCTTCTCCTGTTCTCATCTCCAATTTCACCCGGCTCTCTGGCATGAAATGCAAGCAGCTGATGGTGTGGCCATGGATCTTGCGGGCACCCACCACCCTCACCCAAATCCAGGAACTCACCAGACCTCCAAAATCAATCCACAATATTCCCAGTACCTTTTGCAAAGCAGAAGTAAGTCAGAAGCACCTTTCCTGCCAGTTGGATGGTTACCTCTTTAAATAACTCCAGTGGGATTTCCTTCTGCATCTGAACACCTGTTCAGTTATGGTGATTAGCACGGACGTTTACTGCACCAGCAATGGCTCAAATTTCAAAAACCTGTATCAACGCAGGAGGAAATGTCAGTGCTATATAAATACAAGTTGTTGTTGTGGAGTGCATTTCTTTACTGCTGCACATTGTGATAGACTCAAGCAGCAGCTGGAATACAATGGGCTTGGCATGCTTCGTTCATTGTACAAAAGTGAGAATTCTGTTTCTCAAGCTTCTAACAAATCCGCTCATGAAATCACTCAGTTCTAATAGTGAGAAATATGGGTTTGTTAGTCAGAGGAGTGAAGTTGTGATGTTGACTTTTTCTCAAGCAGCTTTCGAGCCAGTTAGCTCTTTGCGATTTTGAGAAGTCTAGGAATCTACTTGGGGGTGTGGAATAGCAAAGAAAAGAGCTGCAATATCAAAGCAAGTTTCAGAGAGGAGATTCTGTCAGTGCTGGTGAACAGAGGGAGAGAAAGGTGAACATGTGTGATAATGTAAGATACACAAAGAAGGCATCAAGTCTGGCAGCAGGATCGCGAAGTTCCAAAGAGTCATTTTGGACTTGAAATGCAACTCTGTTTTTCTCTCTCCACAGCTGCTGCCAGCCCTGCTGAGGTTTTCCAACATGTTCTGTTTTCAGATTTCTAGCATCTGCCGTATTTTGCTTTTATTTAAACAAAATGGACAGACTGGTGACAGGTGCAATTTAAAGTGTAGAAACGTAAAGCAAGTGGGCGATTCTCTTGCACCTGGCGCAAACCCCGCTGTGTCGGGAGAATTCCGGCAGAGGCCCAAAACTAAATTTGCGCCAGGTGCCAAACAGTTTCCGATGATCCCGGTCTGCTCCAGCTTGCTCTACCTGGCTCAGGTCTTTGCTGGGCATGATATTTAAATCTTTATTTAAATATGCAAAGTCTAAAGCCGGATTCTCCCGGCTCCTGCAATTCTCCCACTCCCCGCCAACGCAACATGAAGCTGGTGTGAATCATGATTGTTCTCCACCAATGGAGACCAGACGTGATGGGCACACGAGGAGGCATGAAGGCCACTGTAGCCCCCAGGGCATCAGGGGCATGGTGGGCCGGGGCATTAGTCTGCGATCGGGGCACACCCTGATCTCTGAGGAGCCTAATCTGCCGGCATCTTCAGGCAGGTCCCACATATCTGATCCAAGGTGCAGTTCATCCCGATTTCCAAAAATATTCCTGAGCGTGGTGGACTCCGATTCGGATTGTGCCGAACGACCTAGCGAGAAGCGCCAGAGACCACACTTCAAACTTGTTGGGAGAAATGTGCAAATATATTTTGTGCTTTATAAATCGTAAAACTTGATCAGGATGTTTCCAGGGATGGAAATCTATGGTTATAAAGGGAGACATGAGACACCAGGGCAATCTACGCTAGAAGAAACAAACTAAAAGGAGATTTAATCAAAGGTTATAAAATTCTGATGCTGGTCAAATTGGTTTACACCAGCATCAACTCCCCTCTCTCACTCCCCTCTCTCACTTATCTCCTCAAGGAAGCCTCCGTGACTGACACCGGTGCCTCCAGACCCCGTTTACCTGGTGCAGAGGACTGTGTGCTTCTGTGGCGTCTTTTCCTTCCAGGTGCAGTCTCATCAGTGGCCACCACTCCTAGTGGCACTGTTGAGTAAGCTCAGTTGCTAGCTCTCTGATTGGCTGGCAGCACCTGGGAGTGGGTGACTATAATTGAAAGGGACTGCAGGCCCAATAGCAATTCTTTAGTTGCCTGGCCTCTTAGTAATGCGGCTGGGGATTCTACAAACATCAAAGGTAGAGTTCCCTGGATCTCCAGCCCATTGTCGGGATCCCTGCCATGGTGATAAAATTCAGTCCTCTGGGTGCAAAAGAGGCATATAATGAATCAGCAGCTTGTTTTACACTAAAGCTAGACATTTTTGAAGTCGATAGAAAATTTAAAAAATACACTGTTCAGAATAGGCTGATGATTTGCGATAAGCTTATTTCATGCTACTCACGTAGACAAATTTTAATTTGATGATTTTTAGAGAGCAAATAGGGAATGGCTGTTTCCTCTGGTTGGAGAATCAGTGACAAGGGACCATCGATTACAAAGGGCCATCACTAAGAAAAAGGAAGACAGACATTCGGAGAATTTTCTTTGCACATAACCCTCCTGGAATATGGTATGTTTTACCGCAGGGAGTGGTTGAGACAGAGAACATAGCATGTTTTAAGAGGAAATTAGATCAATTTTGCTAAGGAAGATCCAGTGGGGAGAGAGCAATGTCTTTCTACCATACAGTGAACTTTCATGGTTCTATGATTAATTGTTTAGCTATTGGTCTTATTAAAACTCTGTGTAAGAGAAATGTGTCTCCTTTGAAGAAGATAGTTCTATTTAAATATGGGTTAAAATGTGAAGTGAATCATTTGAAAAGCATATTTGCAAAACAACGAGATTTTAATTTAAAAGTATTAAACGTGGTTAATTTTGATATAACCTGAGTTTAGTAAGTATCGATTTTACAGATGTCAATTTTCGAGGCCTTATTTGCCCTCAGGTGGATGTATAAGATCCCCTGGCACCATTTCAAAGAATAAGAGAGTCCTTCACCCCAGTGTCCTGGCATATATTTATTCTTCTAACAACATCACTAAAACAGATGATTTGGGTGCAGCATGGCGGCACAGTGGTTAGCATTGCTGCCTACGGCGCTGAGTACCTGGGTTTGAATCGCAGCCCTGGGTCACTGTCCGTGTGGAGTTTGCACATTCTCCCCATGTCTGCGTGGGTTTCACCCACACAACCCAAAGATGTGCAGGTTAGGTGGATTGGCCACGCTAAATTGCCCCCTAATTTGGAAAAAAAGAATTGGGTACTCTAAATTTATTTTTAAAAAACAGATGATCCGATTATTTTCACATTGCTGTCTGTGGGATCTTGCAATGTCCAGTTTGTCTGCCACTGTTCCTCCATTACAACAGTAATTACACTTCAAAAGCACAGACATGGGGATGTCTGTTGTAAAAGGTGTCGTATGAATAAGTCTTTCTTTAATTTTGTTTTTCTGGTACTAAATTACAGGACTGCTTAGGAGGTAAATGCATTGCTAGTGGGGTACAAAGACAGAAAGGTTCAAAGATTGATTTCTATTTTGTACTGAATTAACCAATTTCAACCTTTGGATTTCTGAGCTAAGGCACAGAAAATATATTCAGTCTTCTCATAGAGGTCTGTTGGTGTGACCCCAGTGTCAGTCTAAATGGTTCTTGGGAGTGGGGCTGGAGTCAAATCCGAGGGCTAATTCTGCAAATGCCCGCTCTTGCTGATTGCATCTTTGGAAATCTCAGCGATGCTCCCCATGATTTCCTACCCAAAATAGAGAGGACATTCATGATTTTGTGAGACACATCTTCAGTGTGGGACAGACTGGCACAGAATTGATCCTCTCAGACAATCTTAGTTTTTGTTGTTAAGTGCGAGACCATGCAGTTCATTCACCCATTAAGCCATCAGGGATAGTGATATGGATAGATCTTGACTTAATGCTAGAGTGTAATACAGGGGATAGAAGTCAATGGCCATAAAAATCAGAAAATATATAAAACAGGCTGCTCACTTGTTCTTATCCTATAAAGTCAAGATCTACCCCATTTGTATGCAGACATTCCAATTCTGGTGCAATACATAAGATAAATGAAAATTATATTCTGACCTAGATCTTCAGGCAGGTGGTCTGATCTAAAACACATGGCTATTAGCAATGACAAAGTAAAAACAACAAACCGAAAACAATCATTTATTAACTTCTAAACATCTTGTCTGTTGATGGATTTTCGCAGGTGATAATAAAAAAATACCATGCTCACTGTCAACTGCCTCAATTCGCCATTTATCTTGTAGATGGCAGGCAGAGACCTTTGTCAGCTTGAATAAAGAGGGAAGTCAAAAATACATAAGATAAAAAGAAATGACCTTGTGACAAGAATTTAACATTGGGATAAAAACTACCAGGAGTATTAGTAATAGAGTCACCACTGAAACCATTACTGTAGACTCGAACTATTTGGATTTAACCAAATAAACTAAATTAAGTAAACTGAGGGACAAATTAAAAGGATACTGCCTTAAACACAATCAAATTAAACTTAAAACATCAAGCCAAACTGTATGGACTCCATTCTGTCAGCAAAGACCTTTAATTCAGAGGGATTATAGGACTTTAGAAGAATCGCTCCGAATGAGCATTTTAACTCGAAATTATTTTGTGCCATATTGATGCCACACACTCAATATGATTAAGTGAAATGACTATTACTTAAAAGAAGAATGAACCTATTTATTTTTTCCACCTGTTGCTTGCGGGTGGAGGGTGCAATTAAGTGGTCTCAAGTTAAAGTCCGCTGAATGATGCCTTTAGTACGGTCAGCGCCGAGAAATAACCTGCTGTCCAACGACACTTTTCTGCTTATTTGACCTTCTGGAGTTTATCCCGCACTTAGAGGGATTTCCTACTGGCGAGCCTCGCAGATTGGGGCAGCATTTTGTCCGGCAACGCCGATCTTTCCCCTCCCCCCCTTTTCAGGACCCCAATGTTCTTTTGACTCCCCCCACCCCCACAACATTGGGGTGACTCCTGGGAGACTCCCCCCTCATCCGCCCCTCTACCTGACAAGCCCCCCACCCTCCCCAACACCCCCCCCCCCCCCCCCCACCCGACAGGCCCAGCACCTCACAGTGACAATATGGCACGGGGCACCTGGGCACCCTGGCAGTTACAACTGGTCTACGTTTGTGTCGACCAGTCCAAATTGGCGCCCTAGCAAGGTCTCCCTGGAGTGGCTTTTGAGTCCCGGGTGCCGTAAATGAGCCGTAAGGTCTGGAACTCACCTAGCGAAGGCGAGATCCAGATCGCGCCGGGTGGAACACGCCAGGTGACTCACACAAGGTTCGTGCCCAGAGTGGAACCTGATTCATGATTCGTGCGATTCACCCGTTACACTCGGATCTGCTCGGATACCCCGAAGACGGCCACTTTCGGGCATGGCTCCACCCTCATCCCCACTACTTTGGACATTGCCTCGAAGAAGGCTGTCCGGTACCCCGCAAGTCTGGGGCAAGACCAGAACATGTGGTGGCGTGCCTCTGTGGTGTTGACCAGAGTCCAGGACTCACAGTTTGATTGGAACTCTGGGCAATAAAATTCATCTGAGACATGGCACGTGCAGCCACGAGAATACACTTGAGGGCTGTGAAATGCTCACATAACTAACAATGCTAATTCCTTATTAGCAATTCAGTTGTGCAATATTACAAGAACATTTGTAGCTAAAGCTAAATGATTTATTGACATTAACATTAAATATATACAAAACCACAGATGAATAATAGTATGAACATGTACAAGCAAACTCTCTTTCAGCTCCGTAGTCAGTCGAGATCACCTGACTCTAACATTCAATTATATCCTAATGAGACAGCTAGTGGTCAGTTGATGAATTACAACACAACCATGATATCACTACAAGCTGTGCAGCCAGAGGCCCCTCACAGTCAGAAGGAGTTAAACTGACCTTCAACATATAACCACAAACAGGTCTCCATCCTGGAAGTGTTTGGTGGGTCAGGCAGACAGCAGCTGTAGTTGCCCCTGTTATGGGCCTATAGACCCGCAGGCGCTGAGCCCCTCTCCCCCCCAAACCCAGGGCAAGCCTTAACAGTGGCGGCCAGCCCCCTGACCAGCCCTATCCTCCCAGGTGGTCCCCCCAAGATGGTTCCCCCCCCCCCCCGACGCCGCCCCGCTCTGAGTACTGGGGCAGTAGCCTGAAAATAATAATGGTTACTCACCTCTGCTGATCCCCTCAGCAGTCTTTGCCCGAGATTCCTGTTTTTAAATAGGAGTGTTAAACAGCGCCCACTTGACCTTTTGCTTGGAAGCCAGTTAGTTTCCATTAGATTGCGCCTCCATCTTAAGACCATAAGACATAGGAGTGGAAGTAAGGCCATTCGGCCCATCGAGTCCACTCAGCCATTCAATCATGGCTGATGGGCATTTCAACTCCACCTACCAGCATTCTCCCCGTAGCCCTTAATTCCTCGCGACATCAAGAATTTATCTATCTCTGCCTTGAAGCCATTTAGCGTCCCGGCCTCCACTGCACTCCGCGGCAATGAATTCCACAGGCCCACCACTCTCTGGCTGAAGAAATGTCTCCGCATTTCTGTTCTGAATTTACCCCCTCTAATTCTAAGGCTGTGCCCACGGGTCCTCGTCTCCTCGCCTAACGGAAACAGTTTCTTTGCGTCCACCCTTTCTAAGCCATGTATTATCTTGTAAGTTTCTATTAGATCTCCCCTTAACCTTCTAAACTCCAATGAATACAATCCCAGGATCCTCAGCCGTTCATCATATGTTAGACCCGCCATTCCAGGGATCATCCGTGTGAATCTCCGCTGGACACGCTCCAGTGCCAGTATGTCCTTCCTGAGATGTGGGGCCCAAAACTGGACACAGTACTCCAAATGGGGCCTAACCAGAGCCTTATAAAGGCTCAGTAGCACATCGCTGCTTTTATATTCCAACCCTCCTGAGATAAATGACAACATTGCATTCGCTTTCTTAATCACAGATTCAACCTGCATGTTTACCTTTAGGGAATCCTCGACTAGCACTCCCAGATCCCTTTGTACTTTGGCATTATGAATTTTCTCACCGTTTAGAAAGTAGTCTATGCTTGGATTCTTTTTTCCAAAGTGCAAGACCTCACATTTTCTCACATTGAATTGCATCAGCCATTTCCTGCACCACTCTCCCAAACTGTCTAGATCCTTCTGCAGCCTCCCCACTTCCTCAGCACTACCTGCCTGACCACCTAACTTCGTATCATCGGCAAACTTCGCTAGAATGCCCCCAGTCCCTTCATCCAGATCATTAATATATATGGTGAACAGCTGTGGCCCCAACACTGAACCCTGTGGGACACCGCTGGTCACCGGCTGCCATTCCGAAAAAGAACCTTTAATCCCAACTCTCTGCCTTCTGTCAGACAGCCAATCCTCAACCCATGCCAGTAGCTCACCTCGAACACCATGGGCCCTCACCTTACTCAGCAGCCTCCTGTGTGGCACCTTATCAAAGGCCTTTTGGAAATCCAGATAGACCACATCCATTGGGTTTCCCTGGTCTAACCTACTTGTCACCTCCTCAAAGAATTCTAACAGGTTCGTCAGGCACAACCTCCCCTTACTAAATCCATGTTGACTTGTTCTAATCCGACCCTGCTCTTCCAAGAATTTAGAAATCTCATCCTTAACGATCGATTCTAGAATTTTACCAACAACCGAGGTTAGGCTAATTGGCCTATAATTTTCCATCTTTTGTCTTGATCCTTTCTTGAATAAGGGGGTTACAACAGCGATCTTCCAATCGTCCGGGACTTTCCCTGACTCCAGTGATTTTTGAAAGATCTCAACCAACGCTTCCGCTATTTCTTCAGCCACCTCTCTCAGAACTCTAGGGTGTAGCCCATCGGGGCCAGGAGATTTGTCAATTTTAAGACCTTTTAGCTTTTTTAGCACCATCTCTTTTGTAATGGCAACCATACTCAACTCAGCCCCCTGACCCTCTATAATTTTTGGGATATTACTCATGTCTTCCACTGTGAAGACAGACGCAAAGTACTTATTAAGTTCTCCAGCCATTTCCTCGTCTCCCATCACTAGCCTTCCGGAATCAGTTTGAATTGGCCCAATGTCTACTTTGGCCTGTCGTTTGTTTCTTATGTATTGAAAGAAACTTTTACTATCATTTCTTATATTACTGGCTAGCCTGCCTTCATATTTGATCCTCTCCTTCCTTATTTGTCTCTTTGTTAACCTCTGTTTGTTTTTGTAGCCTTCCCAATCTTCTGATTTCCCAGTGCTTTTGGCCACTTTATAGCATCTCTCTTTTTCTTTGATACATTTCCTGACCTCCTTTGTCAGCCATGGCTGTCTAATCCCTCCCCGGATAATCTTTCTTTTCTTGGGGATGAACCTCTGTACAGTGTCCTCAATTATGCATACAAACTCCTGCCATTTTTGCTCTGCTGTCTTCCCCACTAGGGTCTGCTTCCAGTCGATTTTCGCCAGTTCCTCTCTCATGCCCTCGTAATTACCTTTATTTAACTGTAACACCATTACATCCGATTTTGCCTTCTCTCTTTCAAACTGCAGACTGAACTCAACCATATTATGATCGCTGCTTCCTAAGTGTTCCCTTACTTTAAGATCTTTTATAAAGTCTGGTTCATTACATAGCACTAGGTCCAGAATAGCCTGCTCCCTTGTGGGCTCCATGACAAGCTGTTCCAAAAAGCCATCTTGTAAGCATTCCATGAATTCCTTTTCTTTGGATCCACTGGCTACGTTATGTACCCAATCCACCTGCATATTGAAGTCCCCCATGATCACCGTGACCTTGCCTTTCTGACATGCCTTTTCTATTTCCCGGTACATGTTGCGCCCCTGGTCCTGACCACTGTTAGGAGGTCTGTACATAACTCCCATTATGGTTTTTTTGCCTTTGTGGTTCCTCAATTCTACCCACACAGACTCCACATCATCCGACCCTATGTCGTTTAGTGCCATAGATTTAATTTTGTTCTTAACTAACAAGGCAACCCCACCCCCTCGGCCCACCTCCCTGTCTTTTCGATAGGTTGTATATCCTTGGATGTTTAACTGCCAGTCCTGAACCCCCTGCAGCCATGTCTCTGTGATGCCTACCACATCACATAATTTATCATTCCCTGACCGGGAATCGAACCCGGGCCACGGCGGTGAGAGCACCGAATCCTAACCACTAGACCACCAGGGAAACTGACACTTGTTAATGAGATGGAAATTGCTCTTAATTGGTCTCAGTTGGTGTCTCGCCACATCTGGGCGAGATTCAGAGCCCACCAACGGGAGCAGGCCGTTTAGATCGCAAACTGATTGGTGCCCAGCACGGAACCCGATTTCGGCCTCTCCCACAATTTAACCACAATGCATGGATCAAGTCACTGAGTATATTCAAGAAGGAAATTGATAGGTTTCCAGACACCAAGGGCCATAATCATAATGAATGGTGGAGCAGACACAAAGGGCCAAATGACCTGTTCCTGCTCCTATTTTCTATATTTCAATGTTTCTCCCGCTTCAGTTTATTTATTGGCTGTACCAGCAAGCACAACTAATAGGCACAGTGGAGCTTTAAAAACCTGTCAAAAAGATGAGAAGAGTTTCCCTACATACCCGTATTCAACGAGTCAAAAATGGCACAAGAGCGTGGAATTGCTAACAGATGTAGCAAAAGCACAAATATACCCTCCAAAACAAGGACCAAACTCAAAGAACAAACCGATCTTACAGTCCTTGCTTGACGTGGGAAATTAGATTTTAGAGACTGTTCTAGTCTAGGGATTGTTTTATGGGAAAGATCCCCCATTAGGTCTTTAATGAGTGTTATACACAGTCTGCATGCAAGCCCCAAGAAAGTGCTTCTGGACATGTGCAATGTGCAGGGAGCATGAGGCGGGCCTTAGGCGTCTATAGCCAGTAGCATGGGTGTCACTGGTCACATTGTTAGCTTTGTTACATTACAGTTGGCTGATGTAACTTAGGGATGTAGAACTAGAAGCATGACCATGTATTTTCTGTTAATTCACCTACTTTTCTTGAACCTAATGGTCTTCCTCAGAAATAACTGAAAAGGTAATTGGGGCAGAGTATAATTTAACGTTGCCTGTAATTGAGGAACATAAATCATTTGCTAACTTAGATTGTTTCCATTCTCATATCATATCGGTTCCATCATGATAGATGTCATATTCAAAAACCGTTTGCAAACAAGTGTGGAATTTGGTGAGCTGTTTTTCTTTTGTAAGTTATTATTCCTGCAGATGATTCCAGACAAGAAATACAATAATTTTCGCCTTCTTGTTGCAGCAGTACAACACAATTATTCCAGCTTTATTTATGAGCAGTTTGCAATTCTGGCCTAGTGTTCCAGACCTTGTTTTACCCGATGGCAGTAAACAGTATCCCCACATCATTCAAGACAGTACATTAATTAGGGTGTGTTCTGTTACTAACAGCATTGCAGAAAGTATTTTACTTTAGCCATTTAGTGCTTACCTCCTGGCATTAATTAAACCAATTTTCAACTCGCCTTATTAAGGTCAGACCTACAGAAAGGTCTTTGAGCTGACAGACCTACACTGAACACAGGGGTTGATGTATATGGCTGCTTAGGCCAGGCAAAGAAAATATTGTTTGCAGTGCGTTTAATGGTCCTGCTGGAGTTTGCAAACTCCCATTGAAGAACAAACCAGATATAAATTAAGCTTCAGTAGGCAATGCCATTTTGTCTATGTATCACGTTGCTGGTGGTTTGAAATCACACACTGTAGTTAACCTAGTTTGAAACTGTAGAGTCAACAGTGACTTTAAAATCTGGAGAAACTAGCTTTATTCAATATTCTTTCTCTCACATTTGTTCACAATGGTAACACAGTGGTTAGCAATGTTGTTTCACAGCTCCAGGGTGCCAGGTTCGATTCCCGGCTTGGGTCACTGTCTGTGCGGAGTCTGCACTTTTCATAGAATTCATAGAATTTACAGTGCAGAAGGAGGCCATTCGGCCCATCGAGTCTGCACCGGCTCTTGGAAAGAGCACCCTACCCAAGGTCAACACCTCCACCCTATCCCCATAACCCTGTAACCCCACCCAACACTAAGGGCAATTTTTGGACACTAAGGGCAATTTATCATCGCCAATCCGCCTAACCTGCACATCTTTGTGACTGTGGGAGGAAACCAGAGCACCCGGAGGAAACCCACGCACACACGGGGAGGATGTGCAGACTCCGCACAGACACTGACCCAAGCCGGAATCGAACCTGGGACCCTGGAGCTGTGAAGCGATTGTGCTATCCACAATGCTACCGTGCTGCCCGTGTCTTTCTCCCCATGTCTGTGTGGGTTTTCTCCGGGTGCTCCGGTTTCCTCCCACAAGTCCCGAAAGACGTGCTATTAGATGAAATGGACATTCTGAATTCTTCCTCCGTGTACCTGAACAGGTGTCAGAGTGTGGCGACGAGGGGCTTTTCACAGTAACTTCATTACAGTGTTACTGTAAGCATACTTGTGACAATAATGATTATTAAAATTAGCAAGGCTTGCCCTTAAGCTGCTGGTGGTAAGCTACAGTCTTGATCTGTTGCTGTCCGTGTGGTAAACCACCATGCTGTTAGGGAGTAAATCCCAAGATTCTGATCCAGCTACGGTAAAGGAACAGGAATATAGTTCCATCTCAGGGTGATGTGTGACATAGAAGGGAGGTGATAGTTTTTCCATGTGCCTGCTGCTCCTGTCCTGTTGATGGGTTTAGAGAGTGGTGCTGATGGAGCTTTGGTCTGTGGCTGAAGTGCATGTTTTAGATGTTGTACACTGGTGCCATGTTATTTCTGTGGTAAAGAAAGTGAAACTTTCAACAGTTGAACGGGGTGGGGTTCAAGCGGGTTGCGCTATCTCAAATTATGCTGGACTTCAGTGTTGCTGGAGCTACTCTCAACTGGGCAAGTAGAGAGTACTCCATCACACTCCTGACTTGTGCTTTGTAAATGATGGACAGGCTTTGGGGAGTCAAGATATGAGTAACTCACCACAGAATTCCCAGCTCTGACCTGCTCTAGTAGCCATTTGTATTTGTATACAGCATTACATGGTCCATTTCTGTTTCTGGTCAATGTTGACCCCCAGGATGCTGATGATGGGAATGCTACTGAATTTCAAGGGAAAGAGGTTAGACTCTTTCATAGAACATAGAACAGTACAGCACAGTACAGGCCCTTCAGCCCACGATGTTGTGCCAACCATTTATCCTAATCTAAGATCAACCTAACCTACACCCCTTCAATTTACTGCTGTCCACATGTCTGTCTAAGAGTTGCTTAAATGTCCCTAATGACTCTGACTCCACCACCTCTGCTGGCAGTGCATTGCACACACCCACCACTCTCTGTGTAAAGAACCTACCTCTTGTAGCCATCTGGGATGGCCACTTACAACCAGGAACAGGGAAGGTCGCAAAGCATAGCGGGAAAAATGGACAATGCGAGATTCAGGCAGGCTCAGAGCCTGAATGTATATTTGCGAGTGAGGAATCCAGATGGTATCGAAACCCCCAACCGATTTGCATTTGATGGCCCATCTCCGCCAGACAAAGGACTGATACTTGAGCGACCGATACAACCCCAGATATTTCGACACCACACCCTGTACTCGGTAAGCATAAACAACAGGATCAATGGCCGTTTAGGACATGCCCAGCCATCAAGGCACCCGCCCCTTTATTGGTTCGAATCAAACACAGTGATCAGGAATTTCCCAATTCCTGGGGTCCAAACTGAAGGACCACCCAAAAGAGTGCGGAAACCCACCAAGGATAAAGAGAGACCGCCATGTGTTCTGCCTCTCTTGGACCTGGCGCTCCGGCAACATCTACTTCCAATTGCAGCAACACCAGAAGCAATTTCAAGTTCAACGCCCGCTACCAGATGGATGAGCCTAGCTGAGCAGCAGTTACTTCTACAGACCCGATAGATTCAGATCCGAACAATGGCCACTGTTCCTCTGACCTAAGCCGGGTGCCTGAAGTTAAGTACAGGTTGTCATAGTTGATAGGTGTAGTTTAGCAGGTAGTGTTTATGTTGCATGATTAATTGTGTGTGTAAATAAAGTACCCTTGATCTTGAACTAACTAACTGGTGTTTGGCTCTTTGATCGATAGCCGGTTGAAACTTGCGGTGGTATCATTTGATACCTTGCGACTCTGAGCAATAGAACATTGATGTCCAAAGGAAGGAGGGCAAGCTCATTGACTGCCATATTTACAGTAGGTAAAAAAGGCAACACTCTGACATCTCCCCTATACCTTCCTCCAATCACCTTAAAATTATGTCCCCTTGTGACAGCCATTTCCACCCTGGGGGAAAGTCTCTGGCTATCCACTCTATCCATGCCTCTTATCACCTTGTACACCTCTATCAAGTCACCTCTCTGCCTTCTTTGCTCCAGTGAGAAAAGCCCCAGCTCCGTCAACCTTTCTTCATAAGACATGCCCTCCAATTAATTTTTTTTATTTAGAGTGCCCAATTATTTTTTCCAATTAAGGGGCAATTTAGCTTGGCCAATCCACCTAACCTGCACATCTTTGGGTTGTGGGGGTGAAACCCACGCAGACACGGGGAGAATGTGCAAACTCCACACGGACAGTGACCCAGAGCCGGGAGTCGAACCCGGGTCATCAGCGCCGTAGGCAGTAATGCTAACCACTGTGCCACCGTGCTGCCCCTTGCCCTCCAATTCAGGCAGCATCCTGGTAAATCTCCTCTGCACCCTCTCCAAAGCATCCACATCCTTCCTATAATGAGGCAACCAGAACTGGACACAATATTCCAAGTGTGGTCTAACTAGAGTTTTATAAAGCTGCAGCAAAACCTCACGGCTCTTAAACTCAATACCGCTGTTAATTAAAGCCAACATACCATAAGCCTTCTTAACAACCCTATCAAGCTGGGTGGCAACTTTGAGGGATCTATGTACATGGACCCCAAGATCCCTCTGTTCCTCCACACTTCCAAGAATCCTGCCTTTAACCCTGTATTCAGCATTCAAATTTGATGTTCCAAAATGAATCACTTCACATTTATCAAGGTTGAACTCCATCTGCCACTTCTCAGCCCAGCTCTGCATCCTGTCAATGTCCTGCTGTAACCTGCGACAACCCTCAACACTATCTACAACTCCCCCAAACTTCGTGTCATCGGCAAACTTACTAACCCACCCTTCCACTTCCTCATCCAAGCCATTTATAAAAAACACAAAGAGCAGAGATCCCAGAACAGATCCTTGCGGAACACCACTGTTCACCGACCTCCAGGTGGAATACTTTCCATCCACTACCACTCGCTGTCTTCTTTCGGAAGGCCAATTCTGTATCCAGACAGCCAAATTTCCCTGTATCCCATGCCCCCTAACTTTTTGAATGAGCCTACCATGGGGAACCTTATCAAATGCCTTATGGAAATCCAGATACACCACATCCACTGCCCGACCTTCATCAATGTGTCTTGTCACATCCTCAAAGAATTCAACGTTATTTCCTGTTATAGATGCTTATTGCTCTTGTGTGGCACAGACTTACCACTTTTCACCCCCAAGCCTGGATGTTGTGCATGTCTTGCTTCATGTGGGCGCAGACTGCTTCATTATCTGAAGAATTGTGAATGGAACTGAACATTGTGCAATAATCTGTGAACATCTCCACTTCTGACCTTATGATGGAGGGAAGGTTATTAATGAACTAGTTGAAGATGGTTGGGCCCAGGACAGCACACTGAGGAACTCCTGCAATGATGTTCCAGGACTGAGATGATTGGCATCAACAACCATAATAATCTTCTTTGTGCTAGATATGACTCCCGTCAGTGGAGAGCTTTCACCTTGATTCCCATTGCCTTCAATTTTAAAAGGGCTCCTTTATTCCTCACTCAGTCAATTCTGCCTTGATGTTAAGTGCAGCCACTCTCACCTCACCTCTGGAATTCAAATATTTTGCCCATGTTTGCACCAAGGCTGTCAAGAGGTCTGGAGCTGAGTGGCCCGAATAGAATTCAAACTGAACCCAAGATGAGCATGTGGTGTCTAAGTGATTGCTGTGGCCAACAACTTTGGTCACTTTGCTGATGATTGAGAGTAGACTGATAGGCAGTAATTAGTTTTTAATTTGCACTGCAATTTTTCACAGGACATACCTGGCCAATTTTTCTCTTTTTGGAGGTTCCCAGTATTTAGCTGCACTGAAACTATTCAGCTGGAGGAAGCTGGTTCTGGAACACAAATGTTCAACACTGCTGCTGAGATATTGTCAGGGGGGCTAGCCTTTCCATTTCTTAATATCAAGTGGAGTGAATCAAATTGGCTGCAGCCATGTATCTGTGATGGCTGGGACCTCCTGACGTGGCCTACATAGATCATTAACTCAGCACTTCTGGTTGAAGATACATGCAAATACTTCAGCTTATCTTTTTCACTCACACTTCATCATCATGGAGGTTAGGGATGATCTTTGGAGCCTACTCCTCCCTTTAATTGTTTAATTGTTCACCACCATTCATGACTGAATGTGAAACATCTTGTTCTGATCTGGTCCATTGGTTATATGATGGCTTAGCTCTCTCTATCGTATGTTACTTCCACTGTTTCAGTCTGCATATGGCCCTATTTTATAGTCTGTCTCACCAGGCCAACATCTCATTCTCCTGTATGCCTGCTGTAGTTCCTGGCATGCTCTCCTGCATGCTGTATTGAACCAAAGTTACTTGCTTGTCGATGCAAAGGTAGAGAGGTCAGTAGGTTATAGATTGTGTGGAATACAATTCTCCTACTCAGCACTTCCTAGATGTCTAATTTTGAACTGTCAGATTGATTGATTTGATTCATTGTCACAAGTACCGAAGTACAGTGGAAAGTATTTTTCTGCAGCCTTGGGAATGTACACAGCATGTACACAGTGGACAAGAAGAATGATCAAAAAAGTACATTGTCAAACAGTGATTGGTTACCGTGCGGGACATGGGCCACACAAAGCAAATAAATGAACAAGAGCAGCATAGGGCATCGTGAATAGTGTTCTTACAAGGATCAGATCAGTCCGAGGGGGAGTCGTTGAGGAGTCTATTAGCTTGGGAAGAAGCTGTTCCTATGGATGTGCGGGTCTCCAGACTTCTGTATCTTCTGCCTGATGGAAGGGTCTGGAATAGGACAAAGCCTGGCTGTGAAGGTTTTCTGACAATGGTGTCTGCCTTCCTGAGGCAGTGGGAGGTGTAGACAGAGTGAATGGGAGGGTGGAAAGCTTGTGTGATGCATTGGGCTGAGTTCACCACACTCTGCAGTGTCTTGCATCTACTCCTCATGGACGAGCCAAAGACTGATTTGTATATCATTTTTAACCTTAAATTTTGGACTCACTTCTTGGGCAGGATTCTCCGACCCCCCGCCGGGTCGGAGAATTGCTGGGGGGCAGCGTGAATCCCGCCCCCACTGTCCGCCGAATTCTCCAGCACCAGAGATTCGGCGGGGGCAGGAACCGCGCCGCATCAGTCTGCGGCCGCTCACAGCCCCCCCCCCCCCCCCCCCCCCCCCCGTCGATTCTCCGGCGTGGGCGGGCTCCGGGGTCCTGGGGGTGGGCGCGGGGTGATCTGGCCCCGGGGGGTGCCCCACAATGGCCTGGCCCGCAATCAGGGCCCACCGATCCATGGGGGCCTGTGCTGTGCGGGCACTCTTTTCCTACGCGTCGGATGGTGTGGTCCTCCGCGATAGCCGACGCGTAGGTGAACCCCTACCTGCACATGCGCGGGGATGACGTCAGCAGCCGCTGACGCTCCCATGCATGCGCGGACCCTCACTGGCCAGCGGAGTCCCTTCAGCCTTGGCTGGTGTGGCGCCAAAGGCCTTCCACTCCAGCCGGCGGGGCGCAAACCAGTTGCGGAGGATTCCGCAACTTTGGGCCGGGCCGACGCCGGAGTGGTTCACGCCACTCTATCCCGCCAGGATCCCCCGCCCCATTGGGTGCGGGAGAATCCTGCCCCTTGTTTCTAACTTATGTGTATGTGTGAAGTGTTTTTACTATTTCCTTCTTGCATTTTAGTAACTAATAAACTGACACTTTCTTTAATTCAAGAAAACCTGGTTAAACTGGCTCCTTTCAAACCATAAAAACATTTGGACTGGGAAATGGCTTCCACGAGGGAAGGAATCCTTTTTAAATTAACCTTGCTGCGACCAACCAAGGGGGTTAAATAAAAAAGGGAAGTCAATTGAGTCCTAATAACCTGGGAGCGTAATAATTTGGGGTACCTCACCTGGAATCGAAACAAATTGGGGAAATTCACCCAGGGACTGATCGTAACACTATGTAGTTGTCACTTCTACCAAGACTGTGATGAATAGATGTGGCAGGTAGATTGGTGAAGATGGAGTCAAGTAGTTTTCCCCTTCATGTTTCTCTCTGATGGCCTGTTGCAGGAAAGTAGGGATTCTGCCAGCTCAGTCAGTAATGGTGCTCCCAAGTCATGCTTGGTTGTTGACACTGAAGTCCCCCCACATTAAGTTTATTTGGTGCCCTTGCGACCTTCAGTGTTTCATCCAAGTAATGTTCTGCACGGAAGGGCACTGATCCATGAACTGAGGAAGGTGCCAGGTGGTTGAAAAAAGCAGAAACTTTCCCTCTCCGTTGTTGCCAGAGACTTTCACAAGGCCCAGACTTGCACTCTTGCTTCTGAGTCACATGATTCTGGGCTCAAGTCTCTCTCCACGACATCAGCACAATAATCAAACCTAGCACTCCAGTGCTGAAATGAGGGAATATTCTACTGTTATCCTTCTTGGGAAGGTTACTGAGGCCCCATCTGCCTGTTCATGTTGATGACACTATCTTGAAGGAAGACAGGGGAGTTACCCCCTGGTGTCCTGACAAATAACATCCCAAAAACAGATTAACTGGCCGCTGCGGTTTGTGGGAATTTGGGGACAAATTAGCTGCTGTGTTTCTGACGTTACGCGCACTTTATTGGCTGTAAAGTGTTTTGAGGTTCCCATTGGTCGTGATAATTATCATATAAATGCAAGTTTTTATTTCTTCCTTGATGACTCTCCGGACCACTTATTCCCGACCACTGCGTTGCCAGCTCTGGTGGGTCTGACCAGCCAGTGGGACACCATACCCTGGGGTAGTGCTGGAGGAGATTAGGGCTGATAGCTAGGGTTGTGTGAGTATGGCTACGTCCAACTGCTGTTTAAGTTGCCTGTACCACAGCTCTCCCAATTTTGGCACAAATCCCCTGATGGTAATGAGGAGGACTTTGCAGGGTTGACTGAATTGCTGTTCCTTCTGACCCTTCAATAAGGTAAGTTAAAAAAAATTACAACTTACTTTTTGGATGGCAGCCTTCAGGACCACTGAATTAGCTGCTGAATACCAAAAGAAAATCACCACAGTTTGGGTGGAACATTCTTCACTCATCTGCAGATCAATTTCTTGAGCGGGTCGGAAACAGCAAATATGGCCTGATTTGCATCAGCAATGGATGTGCCACATGGTGCTGTTTTGAGCCACTTTATCTTGGTGAAGCAGTCTTTCACTATTTAAAGTGGCCAAAAACGGGATGTGATTTATTTGTTTGAAAAAACAATCTATTTCAGCTCCATTGATGGCTTAATGGGGTAGGAGTCTCATGGTGTGCACTTAGCCACAGGAAAGAGTACTACAATTAATCTCAATGTCCCAAGGATAAGAGAGGAGAAGAATCAACAAGGGCTTCTGCTCCTGATGTGGTATTTGGCTGTGTGTTTTTTTGCATGTACACATGTGTGTGCTTACGTGCATGCACAAACATTGGGTCAGGATTAAACTAATGCAATTGTGGAACTGTACCATCATCTATGGCAGGGGTGGGCAAACTTTTCCGTGCAAGGGCCACATTCAGAAATTCACAATTTTAAAGGGCCGCATAGTATATTAGAATTTAGAATTTAGAACAGGACAGCACAGAACAGGCCCTTCGGCCCTCGGTGTTGTGCCGAGCAATGATCACCCTACTCAAACTATTAATTAATAGTCCCGGTTGTAACCAATTAGCGTGCGGCATATACCTCAGCGCTTCCCCCGGCGGTATCCTGCCTTTAGCCCTCTTTTTCTCTACTTTTCAAAAATGGCGCTTCACCCGGTTATGATTCTCATATAGAACCTCATATAGAACATAGAACACAGAACAGTACAGCACAGAACAGGCCCTTCGGCCCTCGATGTTGTGCCGAGCATTGATCACCCTACTCAAGTCAACGTATCCACCCTATACCAGTAACCCAACAGCCCCCCCCCCCCCCGCCATTAACCTTATTAAAAAAAAATGACTTGATCTTGGTGGGCCGCATAAAGATGCGGCCCGCGGGCCATAGTTTGCCCACCCCTGGTCTATGGTGTGGTAACTTACTGACATTGTCCACACTTGTGCATAAAGAATAAAATCTTGTTTGCGACGTCCTGGGATACTTAATCCCAGCATGACTATCCAATTCAGGAATGGAGGGGAGAGTCATCGGAATCCCGATAGCGCAAAAGGAGGCCATTCAGCCCATCGACTCTCTGAAAGAGCATTCCACCCAGGTCTACTGGCACATTTAGGACTATGTTAGGAACTCTCTCATGCTTTGGGCAGCAGCTACAAGGGCTCAATGGGGAAAGGCCTCTGGCTAAGGCCCACCCATGAGATCATACTGAGGGACTAGAAATCATGTAAAAACCCTCAATCCCTATGTTTGACATGATATGAATGTAGTAAATATGACATCTCATTGTGTGTGTGGAGGCATTTCAGAATGCCACTCTATAAAAGAAACTGGGGTTGGATTCTGCAATTACCGACGCCAAAATTTTGTTCGGCGATTGGCCGGAGAATCCGTTTTTACAGCGGAATCGGGGGTGGCGCCGTTTTTCGGTTGCTCAAGGAGTGCACCACACGCAGTTGGGACAGCCTCAGGACGTCACCTGAGGCCCTCCCCCGATGCTCCGCCCCCGATGGACTGACTTCCCGACAGTGTCGGTCGCTTGTCCTCACAGTTTTCGAGGACCCAGCATAGCGGCTGCGGAGTGTGTCCAGCGGCGCCACATTCGGGGGGCGGGGGGGGGGGGGGGGGGGAGAGCTATTCCACTGGCTGGAGGGGCTTTGGCGGGGGCTGAGGGACTTGGTGGGGGGTGGTCCGGGGGTGGCGAGGTGGATTACAGGGGGGCACTATCTGGCAGACGGGGTCAGCGCGCGGCCAGGGCCATGTTGTACGGCCGTGGCAGGCCGCCGCCATGTGCATGCGCTGCCACGGACCTGGCAATTCTCCATCTGTATCTGCAGGTAAAACCGGGGCTTTATGCCACCAGGCGGAGCATCGGTGTGGGGGCGGAGCTGAGTATTTCACTGTAAAACTAGACACTTCCTCCGGGCATAGCCTCAGCCTTAAATGTTGACGCAAACGCAGAATCCGTGCACTTTTACAACAGAAACAGCGGCGCCGCACATGGACTGATTCTGCTACCGTGAAGGGGCAGCACCGGCACCACATGGACTGATTCTGCTACCGTGAAGGGGCAGCACCGGCACCACATGGACTGATTCTGCTACCGTGAAGGGGCAGCACCGGCACCACATGGACTGATTCTGCTACCGTGAAGGGGCAGCACCGGCACCACATGGACTGATTCTGCTACCGTGAAGGGGCAGCACCGGCACCACAGGGACTGATTCTGCTACCGTGAAGGGGCAGCACCAGCACCACATGGACTGATTCTGTTACCGTGAAGGGGCAGCACCGGCACCACATGGACTGATCCTGCTACCGTCAAGGGGCAGCACCAGCACCACAGGGACTGATTCTGGTGCCGTGAAGGGGCAGCACCGGCACCACATGGACTGATTCTGCTACCGTGAACGGGCAGCACTAGCGCCACATGGACTGATTCTGCTACCGTGAAGGGGCAGCACCGGCACCACATGGACTGATTCTGACACCGTGAAGGGGCAGCACCAGCGTCACATGGACTGATTCTGTTACCGTGAAGGGGCAGCACCGGCACCACATGGACTGATTCTGCTACCGTGAAGGGGCAGCACCGGCACCACATGGACTGATTCTGTTACCGTGAAGGGGCAGCACCAGCACCAAATGGACTGATTCTGCTACCGTGAAGGGGCAGCACCGGCACCACATGGACTGATTCTGTTACCGTGAAGGGGCAGCACCGGCACCAAATGGACTGATTCTGCTACCGTGAAGGGGCAGTACCGGCACCACGTGGACTGATTCTGCTACCGTGAAGGGGCAGCACCAGGGCCACATGGACTGATTCTGCTACCGTGAAGGGGCAGCACCGGCACCACAGGGACTGATTCTGCTACCGTGAAGGGGCAGCACCGGCACCACATGGACTGATTCTGTTACCGTGAAGGGGCAGCACCGGCACCACATGGACTGATTCTGCTACCGTGAAGGGGCAGCACCGGCACCACAGGGACTGATTCTGTTACCGTGAAGGGGCAGACCGGCACCACATGGACTGATTCTGCTACCGTGAAGGGGCAGCACCGGCACCAAATGGCTGATTCTGACACCGTGAAGGGGCAGACCGGCACCACAGGGACTGATTCTGCTACCGTGAAGGGGCAGCACCGGCACCACATGGACTGATTCTGCTACCGTGAAGGGGCAGCACCGGCACCACATGGACTGATTCTGCTACCGTGAAGGGGCAGACCGGCACCACATGGACTGATTCTGCTACCGTGAAGGGGCAGCCCCGGCACCACATGGACTGATTCTGCTACCGTGACGGGGCAGCACCGGCACCACATGGACTGATTCTGCTACCGTGAAGGGGCAGCACCGGCACCAAATGGCTGATTCTGACACCGTGAAGGGGCAGACCGGCACCACAGGGACTGATTCTGCTACCGTGAAGGGGCAGCACCGGCACCACATGGACTGATTCTGACACCGTGAAGGGGCAGCACCAGCGTCACATGGACTGATTCTGTTACCGTGAAGGGGCAGCACCGGCACCACATGGACTGATTCTGCTACCGTGAAGGGGCAGCACCGGCACCACATGGACTGATTCTGTTACCGTGAAGGGGCAGCACCAGCACCAAATGGACTGATTCTGTTACCGTGAAGGGGCAGCACTGGCACCACATGGACTGATTCTGCTACCGTGAAGGGGCAGCACCAGGGCCACATGGACTGATTCTGCTACCGTGAAGGGGCAGCACCGGCACCACAGGGACTGATTCTGCTACCGTGAAGGGGCAGCACCGGCACCACATGGACTGATTCTGCTACCGTGAAGGGGCAGCACCGGCACCACATGGACTGATTCTGTTACCGTGAAGGGGCAGCACCAGCACCAAATGGACTGATTCTGTTACCGTGAAGGGGCAGCACTGGCACCACATGGACTGATTCTGCTACCGTGAAGGGGCAGCACCAGGGCCACATGGACTGATTCTGCTACCGTGAAGGGGCAGCACCGGCACCACAGGGACTGATTCTGCTACCGTGAAGGGGCAGCACCGGCACCACATGGACTGATTCTGCTACCGTGAAGGGGCAGCACCGGCACCACATGGACTGATTCTGCTACCGTGAAGGGGCAGCACCGGCACCACAGGGACTGATTCTGTTACCGTGAAGGGGCAGACCGGCACCACATGGACTGATTCTGCTACCGTGAAGGGGCAGCACCGGCACCACATGGACTGATTCTGCTACCGTGAAGGGGCAGACCGGCACCACATGGACTGATTCTGCTACCGTGAAGGGGCAGCACCGGCACCACATGGACTGATTCTGCTACCGTGAAGGGGCAGCACCGGCACCACATGGACTGATTCTGCTACCGTGAAGGGGCAGCACCGGCACCACATGGACTGATTCTGCTACCGTGAAGCGGCAGCACCGGCACCACAGGGACTGATTCTGCTACCGTGAAGGGGCAGCACCGGCACCACATGGACTGATTCTGCTACCGTAAAGGGGCAGCACCAGCGCCACATGGACTGGTTCTGCTACCGTGAAGGGGCAGCACCGGCACCACATGGACTGATTCTGCTACCGTGAAGGGGCAGCACCAGGGCCACATGGACTGATTCTGTTTCCGCGAAGGGGCAGCCCCGGCACCACAGGGACTGATTCTGCTACCGTGACGGGGCAGCACCGGCACCACATGGACTGATTCTGCTACCGTGAAGGGGCAGCACCAGCGTCACATGGACTGATTCTGCTACCGTGAACGGGCAGACCGGCACCACATGGACTGATTCTGCTACCGTGAAGGGGCAGCACCAGGGCCACATGGACTGATTCTGTTACCGTGAAGGGGCAGCACCGGCACCACATGGACTGATTCTGTTACCGTGAAGGGGCAGCACCGGCACCACATGGACCGATTCTGCTTCCGTGAAGGGGCAGCACCGGCACCACATGGACTGATTCTGCTGCCGTGAAGGGGCAGCACCAGCGCCACATGGACTGATTCTGCTACCGTGAAGGGGCAGCACCAGCGCCACATGGACTGATTCTGCTACCGTGAAGGGGCAGCACCGGCACCACATGGACTGATTCTGCTACCGTGAGGGGGCAGCACCAGCGCCACATGGACTGATTCTGCTACCGTGAAGGGGCAGCACCGACTCCACATGGACTGATTCTGCTACCGTGAAGGAGCAGCACCGGCGCCACATGGACTGATTCTGCTGCCGTGAAGGGGCAGCACCGGCACCACATGGACTGATTCTGCTACCGTGAAGGGGCAGCACCGGCACCACATGGACTGGTTCTGTTACCGTGAAGGGGCAGCACTGGCACCACATGGACTGATTCTGCTACCGTGAAGGGGCAGCACCGGCACCACATGGACTGGTTCTGTTACCGTGAAGGGGCAGCACCGGCACCACATGGACTGATTCTGCTGCCGTGAAGGGGCAGCACCGGCACCACATGGACTGATTCTGCTACCGTGAAGGGGCAGCACCAGCGCCACATGGACTGATTCTGCTACCGTGAAGGGGCAGCACCGGCACCACAGGGACTGATTCTGCTACCGTGAAGGGGCAGCACCGGCACCACATGGACTGATTCTGCTACCGTGAAGGAGCAGCACCGGCACCACATGGACTGATTCTGCTACCGTGAAGGGGCAGCACCAGCGCCACAGGGACTGATTCTGCTACCGTGAGGGGGCAGCACCGGCACCACATGGACTGATTCTGCTACCGTGAAGGGGCAGCACTGGCACCACATGGACTGGTTCTGCTACCGTGAACGGGCAGACCGGCACCACGTGGACTGATTCTGCTGCCGTGAAGGGGCAGCACCGGCACCACATGGACTGATTCTGCTGCCGTGAAGGGGCAGCACCGGCACCACATGGACTGATTCTGCTACCGTGAACGGGCAGACCGGCACCACGTGGACTGATTCTGCTACCGTGAAGGGGCAGCACCGGCACCACATGGACTGATTCTGCTACCGTGAACGGGCAGCACTAGCGCCACATGGACTGATTCTGCTACCGTGAAGGGGCAGCACCGGCGCCACATGGACTGATTCTGCTACCGTGAAGGGGCAGCACCAGGGCCACATGGACGGATTCTGCTACCGTGAAGGGGCAGCACCGGCACCACATGGACTGATTCTGCTACCGTGAAGGGGCAGCACCGGCACCACATGGACTGATTCTGTTACCGTGAAGGGGCAGCACCAGCACCAAATGGACTGATTCTGCTACCGTGAAGGGGCAGCACCGGCACCACATGGACTGATTCTGTTACCGTGAAGGGGCAGCACCGGCACCAAATGGACTGATTCTGCTACCGTGAAGGGGCAGTACCGGCACCACGTGGACTGATTCTGCTACCGTGAAGGGGCAGCACCAGGGCCACATGGACTGATTCTGCTACCGTGAAGGGGCAGCACCGGCACCACAGGGACTGATTCTGCTACCGTGAAGGGGCAGCACCGGCACCACATGGACTGATTCTGCTACCGTGAAGGGGCAGCACCGGCACCACATGGACTGATTCTGCTACCGTGAAGGGGCAGCACCGGCACCACAGGGACTGATTCTGCTACCGTGAAGGGGCAGCACCGGCACCACATGGACTGATTCTGCTACCGTGAAGGGGCAGCACCGGCACCACATGGACTGATTCTGCTACCGTGAAGGGGCAGCACCAGCACCACATGGACTGATTCTGCTACCGTGAACGGGCAGCACCGGCACCACATGGACTGATTCTGCTACCGTGAAGGGGCAGCACCAGCACCACATGGACTGATTCTGCTACCGTGACGGGGCAGCACCGGCACCACATGGACTGATTCTGCTACCGTGACGGGGCAGCACCGGCACCACATGGACTGATTCTGCTACCGTGAAGGGGCAGCACCGGCACCAAATGGCTGATTCTGACACCGTGAAGGGGCAGACCGGCACCACAGGGACTGATTCTGCTACCGTGAAGGGGCAGCACCGGCACCACATGGACTGATTCTGACACCGTGAAGGGGCAGCACCAGCGTCACATGGACTGATTCTGTTACCGTGAAGGGGCAGCACCGGCACCACATGGACTGATTCTGCTACCGTGAAGGGGCAGCACCGGCACCACATGGACTGATTCTGTTATCGTGAAGGGGCAGCACCAGCACCAAATGGACTGATTCTGTTACCGTGAAGGGGCAGCACTGGCACCACATGGACTGATTCTGCTACCGTGAAGGGGCAGCACCAGGGCCACATGGACTGATTCTGCTACCGTGAAGGGGCAGCACCGGCACCACAGGGACTGATTCTGCTACCGTGAAGGGGCAGCACCGGCACCACATGGACTGATTCTGCTACCGTGAAGGGGCAGCACCGGCACCACATGGACTGATTCTGCTACCGTGAAGGGGCAGCACCGGCACCACAGGGACTGATTCTGTTACCGTGAAGGGGCAGACCGGCACCACATGGACTGATTCTGCTACCGTGAAGGGGCAGCACCGGCACCACATGGACTGATTCTGCTACCGTGAAGGGGCAGACCGGCACCACATGGACTGATTCTGCTACCGTGAAGGGGCAGCACCGGCACCACATGGACTGATTCTGCTACCATGAAGGGGCAGCACCGGCACCACATGGACTGATTCTGCTACCGTAAAGGGGCAGCACCGGCACCACATGGACTGATTCTGCTACCGTGAAGCGGCAGCACCGGCACCACAGGGACTGATTCTGCTACCGTGAAGGCGCAGCACCGGCACCACAGGGACTGATTCTGCTACCGTGAAGGGGCAGCACCGGCACCACATGGACTGATTCTGCTACCGTAAAGGGGCAGCACCAGCGCCACATGGACTGGTTCTGCTACCGTGAAGGGGCAGCACCGGCACCACATGGACTGATTCTGCTACCGTGAAGGGGCAGCACCAGCGTCACATGGACTGATTCTGCTACCGTGAACGGGCAGACCGGCACCACATGGACTGATTCTGCTACCGTGAAGGGGCAGCACCAGGGCCACATGGACTGATTCTGTTACCGTGAAGGGGCAGCACCGGCACCACATGGACTGATTCTGTTTCCGTGAAGGGGCAGCACCGGCACCACATGGACTGATTCTGGTGCCGTGAAGGGGCAGCACCGGCACCACAGGGACTGATTCTGCTACCGTGAAGGCGCAGCACCGGCACCACATGGACTGATTCTGTTACCGTGAAGGGGCAGCACCGGCACCACATGGACTGATTCTGCTTCCGTGAAGGGGCAGCACCGGCACCACATGGACTGATTCTGCTACCGTGAAGGGGCAGCACCGGCACCACATGGACTGATTCTGCTGCCGTGAAGGGGCAGCACCAGCGCCACATGCACTGATTCTGCTACCGTGAAGGGGCAGCACCAGCGCCACATGGACTGATTCTGCTACCGTGAAGGGGAAGCACCGGCACCACATGGACCGATTCTGCTACCGTGAAGGGGCAGCACCGGCATCACATGGACTGATTCTGCTACCGTGAAGGGGCAGCACCGGCGCCACATGGACTGATTCTGCTACCGTGAAGGGGCAGCACCGGCACCACATGGACTGATTCTGCTACCGTGAAGGGGCAGCACCGACACCACATGGACTGATTCTGCTACCGTGAAGGGGCAGCACCGACTCCACATGGACTGATTCTGCTACCGTGAAGGAGCAGCACCGGCACCACATGGACTGATTCTGCTACCGTGAAGGGGCAGCACCAGCGCCACATGGACTGATTCTGCTACCGTGAAGGGGCAGCACCGGCACCACATGGACTGGTTCTGTTACCGTGAAGGGGCAGCACTGGCACCACATGGACTGATTCTGCTACCGTGAAGGGGCAGCACCGGCACCACATGGACTGGTTCTGTTACCGTGAAGGGGCAGCACTGGCACCACATGGACTGATTCTGCTGCCGTGAAGGGGCAGCACCGGCACCACATGGACTGATTCTGCTACCGTGAAGGGGCAGCACCAGCGCCACATGGACTGATTCTGCTACCGTGAAGGAGCAGCACCGGCACCACATGGACTGATTCTGCTACCGTGAAGGGGCAGCACCAGCGCCACAGGGACTGATTCTGCTACCGTGAACGGGCAGACCGGCACCACGTGGACTGATTCTGCTACCGTGAAGGGGCAGCACCGGCACCACATGGACTGATTCTGCTACCGTGAAGGGGCAGCACCGGCACCACATGGACTGATTCTGCTGCCGTGAAGGGGCAGCACCGGCACCACAGGGACTGATTCTGCTACCGTGAAGGGGCAGCACCAGGGCCACATGGACGGATTCTGCTACCGTGAAGGGGCAGCACCGGCACCACATGGACTGATTCTGCTACCGTGAAGGGGCAGCACCGGCACCACATGGACTGATTCTGCTACCGTGAAGGGGCAGCACCGGCACCACATGGACTGATTCTGCTACCGTGAAGGGGCAGCACCGGCACCACATGGACTGATTCTGTTACCGTGACGGGGCAGCACCGGCACCACATGGACTGATTCTGCTACCGTGAAGGGGCAGCACCGGCACCACATGGACTGATTCTGCTACCGTGAAGGGGCAGCACCGGCACCACATGGACTGATTCTGCTACCGTGAAGGGGCAGCACCGGCACCACATGGACTGATTCTGCTACCGTGAAGGGGCAGCACCGGCACCACATGGACTGATTCTGTTACCGTGACGGGGCAGCACCGGCACCACATGGACTGATTCTGCTACCGTGAAGGGGCAGCACCGGCACCACATGGACTGATTCTGCTACCGTGAAGGGGCAGCACCGGCACCACATGGACTGATTCTGCTACCGTGAAGGGGCAGCACCGGCACCACATGGACTGATTCCGCTACCGTGAAGGGGCAGCACCGGCACCACATGGACTGATTCCGCTACCGTGAAGGGGCAGCACCGGCACCACATGGACGGATTCTGCTACCGTGAAGGGGCAGCACCAGCACCACATGGACTGATTCTGCTACCGTGAAGGGGCAGCACCGGCACCACATGGACTGATCCTGCTACCGTGAAGGGTCTAGCACCAGCGTCACATGGACTGATTCTGCTACCGGGAAGGGGCAGCACCGGCACCACATGGACTGATTCTGCTACCGTGAAGGGGCAGCACCGGCGCCACATGGACTGATTCTGCTACCGTGAAGGGGCAGCACCAGGGCCACATGGACTGATTCTGCTACCGTGAAGGGGCAGCACCGGCGCCACATGGACTGATTCTGCTGCCGTGAAGGGGCAGCACCGGCACCACATGGGCTGATTCTGCTACCGTGAAGGGGCAGCACCAGCACCACATGGACTGATTCTGCTATGTGACGGGGCAGCACCAGCACCACATGGACTGATTCTGCTACCGTGAAGGGGCAGCACCGGCACCACATGGACTGATTCTGCTACCGTGAAGGGGCAGCACCGGCACCACATGGACTGATTCTGCTACCGTGAAGGGGCAGCACCGGCACCACATGGACTGATTCTGCTACCGTGAAGGGGCAGCACCGGCACCACATGGACTGATTCTGCTACCGTGAAGGGGCAGCACCGGCACCACATGGACTGATTCTGCTTCCGTGAAGGGGCAGCACCGGCACCACAGGGACTGATTCTGCTACCGTGAAGGACCATCACCAGGGCCACATGGACTGATTCTGCTACCGTGAAGGGGCAGCACCGGCACCACATGGACCGATTCTGCTACCGTGAAGGGGCAGCACCGGCGTCACATGGACTGATTCTGCTACCGTGAACGGGCAGCACCGGCACCACATGGACTGATTCTGCTACCATGAAGGGGCAGCACCGGCACCACATGGACTGATTCTGCTACCGTGAAGGGGCAGCACCGGCACCACATGGACTAATTCTGCTACCGTGAAGGGGCAGCACCGGCGTCACATGGACTGATTCTGCTACCGTGAAGGGGCAGCACCGGCACCACAGGGACTGATTCTGCTACCGTGAAGGGGCAGCACCGGCACCACATGGACTGATTCTGCTACCGTGAAGGGGCAGCACCGGCACCACATGGACTGATTCTGCTACCGTGAAGGGGCAGCACCAGCGCCACATGGAACACAATCGATTCTAATGAGAAACGGTGCCCGCTTCACCAATTTCACGATTGACACCCAAAGGCTGACAAGCAGCAGCCTCATAGAAACAATTCTCCCCCATCCCACACCATCCCAGCCAATAAGATGGCAGCGAGGAGAGCAGTCCTGAGCTTCACAGATGCTGAGTTGGAGACACTGTTGGACGAGATGGAGGTGCGGCGGATGACCCTGTACCCTTGGAAGGAGGCTGCCAACTGTCACCATTCGTCGTGCCTGGGCGCAGGAGGCAGAGGCCGAGGGCAAAACTGTCCGGACGGGCCAGCAGGGGCAGAAAAAAACTACACAACCTCCTCAGAGCAGACAGGGTGGGTCAGCAGCAATGTTCCCCTGCCTCTAACCCTATCCCACACAACCATAGCTGTAACCGCCCCGTCCCCCCAGGAGGGCCGCCGACCCCTCCACCCTGCACCACTTGTGGGTACCCATACCGGCCGCCATTGACGGGTGCCCTGGCCACTGAGGCCATCACCTACCCACCCCCTGGGCTGCATGCATCGGATTGTCTAACACTATCGTTTTATATGTTTCCCTCCCCAGGAGAAGGCCACGCACAACCGCCGGGAGTGAGAGAAGACAGGAGGGGGACCGCTGGATCTGCGGTCCCTCACCATGGCAGAGCAGAGGAACCTGAACAGAGCCGGTCCATCTTGCGCCACCCCCCCCCCCCCCCCCCCCCCCCCCCCCACCAGCCAGTGCCACAGACGGAGCCCCCTCCCCCACCGTGAGCCAAGCAGTGATGGCAGCAGCTCGGACAACACACCTCCACCCAAGACCCCAGAGCTCGGGTTGGAGGATGAAACAGATTTCCCGTCACAGCTATCTCCAAAACCCTCCACCATCTTAGAGACACTCACGTCTGTTGGCCATGTTAGTGAAGAGGCTCCTGGGACACTCTCTGATGTGCACCACACAGCTGATCCGGTACAGCAGGTGGAGGTAGGAACTCCCGAGGGGAGGATGGTCAGATTGTAGGCCGACCCGAGGAACTAGCTGCCGTCCAGATGGGTTTCGGGCTTCTAAAACGGACGGTCCCATCGATAGTGGAGATGCAGTCGCAGAGCCAGGGACTACATGAGGGGTTGTCGGCGAACATCCAGCACCTGCAGGTGCAGTTAGAGGAGTCCAACTGCGTTCAGCAGCAGGATGTGGTGTTGACCATGCGCGCCACCCAGGAGGAGTGGGTATCGTCCACAGTGAGGGCATTGGGGGCAATGATTTTGGCTGTTAATCTGCATGTGCATTGCCTGGGACATTCTGTGCAAGCGCTGGACGAGGCCCAGGATAGGGTTGCCGCCTCACAGGCAATCATGTCCTAAAGCCACCTGGAAATGGCAGCGGCGCTCCTGGGCATGGCTCAGTCACAGTCAACGTGGTGCAGATCCAGAGGGAGATGGTGCAGTCACTGGCTGATGTGGCACACACGCGGATGGTGGTGGCACAGTCGCGGCGTGATGTGGCGCAATCTGAGATGGAGATGGTCCACTCCCTGTGCTCCATGGCTGCAAGTGTGCAGACCCTGGTTGAGACCAGAGTGGGATTCCAGGACTGGTAACGTTAGATGGTGGGGGAGCCTCAGGGGATGGCTCCGCTCACACGCCCATCCCATGGAGTAGCCCGGGGACGCCAGAACATTGAAGCACCTCGGACAACCCCCCCCCCCCCCCCCCCCCCCCCCCCCCCCTCCGGTCCCCTCCTCCCGTCCCTGGTGCATCTGATGGGCAACGGGGCGGCACCACATCAACCGGGATACCTGAGCAGCAGCCAGGCCCGTCCAGGCCCGTTTGCCCCAGAAGACGCCAGCCAACGGGGACCCTTGATGCAGGGTGGGAATCACAGCAGGCCACCTCTGCTCCTGCTGTACCATCTGGGGATCCACCTAGGTGTGGCGTTAGAGCACGTAAGGCCAGAAAAGTGGATGCCAGTTAAGTTGGCATGGGTGCAGGGCATTGTTTATTTATAGGGGCTAGGGTACAAACCTATATATATTTGTTCACAAAAAACAGCTGTTACCACTGTTGCAACCTGCCTCGGTGCTGTGTCAGATGGGTGAGGGGTGGGCTGGTCTGGGCTGGCCGGGCGAGGTGGGAGGGGTTGAGGGAAAATGCGTGGACGTTGGGGGAGAGGGGAATGGGCGGACCCTGTGGGTGGCCCTTGCTCCCTCCTGCTCCTCCTGCCCCCCCCTCCCAACTGACCTCACCATTTCCACCCAGGGATCCGATGGGCCCAGAGCTCATTGCAGAGCTCATTGCAGAGCGGGTTGCCATCATCCTCCATCTCATAGACCAGACCCGATGTTACTGCAAACCCAGGGGCCACACCCCATAGTGAGGCAGGTATGCATCACAGAGGGGGTTGCTGGCAGGGGTTGGCTAGGGGGAGCGTGAGGCGGTGTGAGGTTGGAATGCGATGTCCATGCCCCTGGCCAGTTCACCCCCCTCCTAGTCGGTGAACCTGGAGGCGATCAGAGCGGCCCATGCGTGTTGGCCCAGGCGCACATGTCCTGTGGCTTCCCGTGTCTTTCTGGGCTCCATGTTCTGCCCTCTCTCGCCCTCCTCCGCATCTTCCTCTTTAGGCAAGGCCCAGCATTCCTCCTCCTCCTCCTCCAGCATGTCGTCCCTCTGCTGTGCGATGTTGTGGAGGACGCAGCAGGCTGCCACGATGTGGGCGACCCTCTCAGCATCCTACAGGAGGGTCCTTCCAGAGCTGCCCAGACACCTGAACCACATCTTCAGGAGACCGAAGCACTGCTCAATCACGTTCCTGGTCGCTGTATAGGTGTTGTTGTAGCGGGTCTCCATGCCGGTCAGTGGGCTCCAGATAGGTGTCATCAGCCATGAACGCGGTGGATCACCCTGTCGTACATGAGCCAATCCCTCAGCCAGTGGGAGGGCCCCTCGAACATGTTAGAAATCATCGAGTGTTCTAGGATGAAGGCATTGTGCACACTGCCCGGGTACCGGCACAGAGGGGCACATTGCACAGCTGATGGTCACATTTCAGCTGCACATTCATCAAGCGGAACCCCTTTTGGTTTGTGCAGAGTGGCCTATCATATACAGGTGCTCGTAGGGGGACATGCATCCCATCGATCACCTCTTGGACCCGAGGCATCCCGGAGATGGCGGCGAATCCCGCTGCCCTGGCATCCTAGTGGGCTCAGTCCACATTGAAATAGATTTATAGATCCACCTGGACATATAGGGCTTTCGTGACGGTGCAGATGCACCTGTAGGTCTGTGAGATCCCAGACAGGTCCCCATTCAGTGCCTGGAAGGACCCCGTGGCGCACGTTCAGGGCGATCATCACCTTGACGGCCCTCAGGAGCGGGTGCCCTTCCCTATACCCCCGTGGTGCCAGTTGTGCCATTATCTGGCAGATGTGTCACACAGTCTCTCTGCTCAGCCGGAGTCTTCGACGGCATGCCCGGTCCAGCAGGTCCTCGAATGACAGGAGCTGTCGGTACACAAGAGGCCTCATGCGACGTCTCCTTGGCACCTCCTCCTCCTCAGCCTGTTGGGCGGCTCGGTCTCCATCCTGGGCGGCTGCCACATGCCTGCTCCACTGCTGCATGCACCGCTGCTGCCTGCTCTGCTGCTCCAGCTTCCTCCTCAAGCAGCTCCAGCTCGTATAGCCGCAGGGCATCCTCCAGAGCCACAGCGATCAGCAGGAAGGTCACCATTGCTGGTTGAATTCCAATATCCATTGTCTGCAGGGGGTGAAAGGTCGATATGTTAGCATGGTGCATAACCCCGTGCCCAACCATGTCCAGTGGGCTAAATTGTAGCCCCGGTTGGCACAGTGGGATTCCCCCCCAACCCCCACATGTCTTTTCTCCCCCCCCCCCCCCCGCACCCCTGGCCCCGTCGGTGACCGGCATCATGGGGGCCTCGCCCCATCGCCTTCCCCGATTTCGCCGTCGGCCAACGGAGAATCCCGCCCCTAATGTTTTGCACTTTGTATTTCAACCATGAAATTTTGTGCAGCGTACTTTTAGAAATTTTAGGACTATAGTTTTGGAAAAACATTAATTCCTTCTAATGGATGTTTCAGCATGCTCTGTGAACAGATTTTAAAACAAATCTTTAAAAAAACGTGAAACCTAAAGTAAAATAAATTGAACATATTCCGGGAGATTTTATTACTTGACCTCAAGCTCCCAATTGTCCAGCACCATCAAACAGCTTTCTTTCTCAATCTATAATATTTTTAAAAATAATAAACAGAGGGGTTCAAGGAAAGATTTTAAAAACACATTTTATTTTTAATGCCACCATGATTTTTCTCCTGAGTCGCTCGTAGCAATGAGCAGGAGATTAATCTTTCATCCTGGACTGTTGCCGAGCCTAGTTGTGAGGCTGAACTTTTCTGTGAGGTCAGCTAATGTGGCTGCTGTTTGGCGCTGACATCAAGGCCTCATTGTTCCAGTAATGGTGACTGTAAACCACTGACCATAACCTTTCACTGGGACAATCCATTCATTCTAATAGTTTATTGAAAAAGTTTCTTTAAATGCACCAACGCACGTTATTTTGGCATTCACGCTAATATTAAAATACTGTGTTCCACTCCACTTTGTAACTATAATTTGCAGCTACTTTACTGTTTAAGAAATACTTGATTGCAAATTTTTATACCACCCCTATTTGTGACAGATCTTTTTGTTGCTGTATTTGGGGGGTGTTTGAATATCCCAAACCTTTTTCTCTGTGTATCAACCTCTTTCAGGTTACACCTTGCCAGAATTAAAATTCTGTGCAATTTTCCTATAGTTATTGCACAAACTTCAGCCCAATAATGTGGAAAGACTGCTTGATTCCGTGTGCATACTATAGGTTATAGCTGATGCGGTGTGCCACAGAAAGACAGTGAGGCCCAGAATGGTGGAAGAAGCACTCTCTAATGTGATACAAATGCAATGTTTGGATGATTTTTCATAATATTTGACTCATCGTTAAACACAGACGCAATCAATAAACTAATCAGTTCTGAGAATAATTGATTTTCACACCTCTCGAGTGGGGTCACCTCGCTGTGACAAGAAGTTTATACAGATGGTAAGGATCAGACAGACATGCAGTGAAGCAGAACTATGCCCCCAGAAACACAGCAGGCTGCAATCACTCTTTCAGCATTGTCTTGGCAAACTATGCGTAGCAGCAAAAACAGTGGAAAACAGAGCAAGAGTAATCCTTGTGCCCTGGCCTTACAGACCAGGGCGAAAGGAGAGTTGCCCTGTCATTATATTTTGGTCTCAAGGTTAGAATGAAACCCTTAGGGTAAGCAGCTGTCAATTAGAGATAGCTCTCACCCAATTCACTGTCTGGAATCATAGACTTATCTCCTAGCAACTGAGAGAACTCTTCATTCATGGTCACTAACCTTAGCACTGCCACCAAATCAAACGTCATTGAAAAGACAGAAAAATAACCTTTTCAGATTGGACAGATGCACTCAATATAAAGCTCAAAGGGGATCCTGACCAAAATTAACACAATCCATTTTGAATACCAAAAAAGGGTCTTTTTAGAATAGTGCTAATTAAACTTGCAAAGGAAAATATATACTTTTACACCGTGCTGTAACGGTGGTGAGAGTTTCTCACATGCTGAACAATAGACTTGCTTCGTTGAAATGGAACATGAGTACGACTGCTAGTTATAAGGCTGCTATTGTTTGCAATATGCCTTTGATTCAGGCCTCCTGGTGCATTGTTGATGCAATCAAGTCACTAATATAGCACAACTTACAAGATTCTGTCCTTTATGACCATCTTAATGGCTATGCTTCAGTGCATGTGTAAACAAGGAGAATGTACGTACGGGATAAAGATTTAGTATTAGCAGATTGGAAGCTGGGCATAGTGAGGGTGAAATTTTACAAGGGTTTATTTGTTTGTCGACTGTAACTTTGTCAGAAGAGCCATCTGGAAAATTATATAACATTTTGGAGGTTTCCATGGCTGTTTTGCTTGAACCCTGGGAAGCATTGAGGATCAGAGGGATTTTGGTGTGCATGTACACCGGTCCCTTAAGGTTGCAGAGCAGGTGGATTCAGTGGTTAAGAAGGCATATGGTATAATTGCCTTTATTATCATGGGGAGGTGGTGGTGTAGTGGTATTTTCATTTGACTAGTAATCCAAAAATCCAGGGCAATGCTCTGGAGTCCTGGGTTCAAATCCCACCATGGCAGATGGTGAAATTTGAATTCAATAATAATCTGGAATTAAAAAGTCGAATGATGACCACGAAACCATTGTCGTAAAAGCCCATCTGGTTGGGCGGTGCAGTGGTTAGCACTGCTGCCTCATGGCGCCAAGGTTCCAGGTTTGATCCCGGCTTTGTCCGTGTGGAGTTTGCACATTCTCCCCGTGTTTGTGAGGGTTTTGCCCCCGCAACCCAAAGAAGTGCAGGATAGGTGGATTGGCCATGCTAAATTGCCCCTTAATTGGAAAAAATGAATCATCCGAGATGTGAAGGTTCAGAAAAAATAAATTTAAAAATAAAACCTATCTGCTTCACTAATGTCCTTTACTTGGTCATGTGTCTCCAGACCCACAGCACCAGTGGGAGAGTGGGGACCTGTATTGAGCATTAAACATCCTTGTGCACAACCAGTCGAATGCCTCTGTCACTTTCTTCTACAATGCATCACCACAGGTGATGGGTGTGAGCGAGCACGCAGCAGACAGGCAGGAGTCAGACTATGGCATAGGTTGAGGAGCACCAGTGCCCAGCTCTCTGTGGGTTGTCATCACCGCCTGCCCGCGACAGTGACCCGCTGACAGTGCCAACACAGTCCCAGCGCCCTGGAGTGATGTGACACATACCCTGGGAGGGTGGGAGATGGGAGAGGTGGGTGGGTAAGGTTGCGATGATGGACCAGGCCATGTCCTAGGTGAAGCGGCGAGTATGAGGGCCTCCCTGGCCCTCAGGGCTTGCAGGACCATCACCACTTCCGCCTGACCTGCAGCTCCCCGGCCTCGTCCTCCAGCTCCTACTGGTCCGGCGCCTCCTCATCCTCCTTGAACTCGTGCCGCTCCCCCTCCTGCTCGGAGGTGGCTGCATATTCCTCATCACCAACCTCCAGTTTGTCGCTCTGCTGCTGTGCCAGGTTGTGGAGGACACAGCAGACCACAACAAAGCGGGTGACCCTCCAGGCGGAGTGCACCACTGAAGCAGTTGAGGCATCAGAAGTATATCTTGAGGAGTCCGATGCACCGCTCAATGACAGCCCGGATGGCTGCAGGGGCCTCGTTGTAGCGGGTCACTGCTTTGGTCACCGGCCTCCATACTGGCATCATGAGCCAGTACCCTTTATCCCCCAAGAGCCCACAGCCCATTCTGGGGTGCTCCTCGAAGAGGGCAGGGATGACCGACTGCCCCAGCTGTCATGCACACTCCCCGGGAAGCAGGCACACATGTGCATTATCTTCATCTGGTGGTCGCACGTGAGTTGTATATTGAGGGAGTGGAAACCCTTTTGGTTAACATCGGGCACCCCCAGATGGCCCGGTGAACGCAGGGCGACATGCATGGCATCTATGATTTCCTGTACCTAGGGCATCCCGGCGATGGCGGAGAACCCTGCAGCCCGGGCATTTTGCTGGGCTTGACCCATGTCAAAGCTGATTTTGTTTTCCGCCCGGTCATGCAGGGCATTCATGACCTGCCGGATGCACCTGTTGTCTGTGGCACATAAGTCCCCACTCGAGCCCTGGAATCATCCAAGATGTGAAGGTTCAGGGCTGCAGTGACCTTGACGGCCACTGGGAGCGGGTGTCCTCCTCCTCCACGTGGTATCAAGTGCATGAGGAAATGGCACTGGTGTCACACCGTCCTCACTTTGTTGAAGTGGAGTCTCCTGCGGCACACGCTTGTGGTAGTATGACTAGGGGTATTACGGTACCTGGGAGTGTGAGCTGCCATTGGTGCAGAGGACTCGCTGCCCATTGGCCCAGGTATCATGTGCCTCTCAGCCCGATTGGCTAAGAGGAAGGTAGCTCCGCCTATGAGGCGGGATACAAGAACCCGTGTGCCCCGGCAGCCAGCCATTCTTCTGTACGTCTGCTGCCGGGTTCACTTCTTGCTAATTATCGTTCGGACTTCATCTACATTTCGTGTCCATTGATTGTGCATCAACGCTGTCTGTCATTTGTTCAAAGGACCAGCGATGCCTGTACACCGTGGATCGTCGCGGGACTCCGCCTCTGGGACCCTACCTGGCTTGATGAAGGGCTGGGTCCTCAGGCTGTGGGCGGAGTACGGCATATAGGCCGCTGCCTCGAACATCTGCAGATGGTGCTGCTGCTGCCGCCTTCTCCGACGTCTGACAGCATCACGTAGCGCCAGCATCACTCGGGCAGCCTCTGCGTCCAACATCCCTGCCATAGTGTTCAAAATCGGTAAGGCATTGGGAGAGGTTGTTAGACTGACAAACAGCAGTGGCTCCCACCCCGGGACCCACTATTGCCCCACCGATTCCCCCCACCCACAAACCCAGAACACCCTTCCCATGCACTCCCAGCCGCAGCGGGCCCCCTCACCAGGCCCCAGACCCTGTACCTCGGACATCCACCAACATCAACCAGACCGAGTGCTGGCACCCTCCCCATGGACCTCACCCATCCTCCAGCCGTGGACATGTCCCCTGGAACAGTGTCCCATCCCCTGGGTGTTTGGATGTTATCTGCTGCGTGTGTGGTGTTGCCTCCCGCAGTGTCCAGGCATTGCGCTCTGATTGGGATGCTAGGCAATGACTCCCACATGCTACATGACCTGCCCACACGGGAATCCACTTGGGTTGTGTGAAGTGCTCACTTAACCACGATTCTCGAGAGGCTATAGCCTTCAGCTGCACAGCCAGAGGCCTCGGCAGTTGGTGGGGGGTTAGGAGTGGTCAGTGGGGCAGGATGGCAGGGACAGGGGTTACCCCCGGAACAGGTACACATGATCCAGGAGTTGGCATGGTGGTTCCACAAGCGGTTGCCCCCCCCCACCCACTGCTGAGGGTTCCCTTCCACACAGGGCAGCATGCTCAGCACCCCCGGGCTCTTTGCCTGTGAGAAAAAGTGACTACTCACCTCCGCAGCTCCCACAGAAGTCCTTCCACCAGGTGCAGCACGGTAGCATGGTGGTTAGCATAAATGCTTCACAGTTCCAGGGTCACAGGTTAGATTCCCGGCTGGGTCACTGTCCGTGCGGAGTCTTCCTCCCACAGTCCAAAGATGTGCGGGTTAGGTGGATTGGCCATGCTAAATTGCCCGTAGTGTCCTAAAAAGTAAGGTTAAGGGGGGGGGGGGGGGTTGTTGGGTTATGGGTATAGGGTGGATACGTGGGTTTGAGCACGGTGATCATTACTCGGCACAACATCGAGGGCCGAAGGGCCTGTTCTGTGCTGTACTGTTCTATGTTCTATGTTCACGTTTTAAAAAAGGAGTACTAATTGGCACCAACGTGAGCACTTGCTGGGGAGGCCACTGAATGACGGGAGGCTGTTGGATAGGGCATCACTCTCATTAATTGTATGGAAATGGGGCTTAAGTGGTGATAATTGGTTTCTTGCCGCGCTACGTCGAGATCCCGATTTTGGCTATGGAAGCGGATCGGTTGCATCGCAAACTGTTTGGTGTCTGGCGCGGATCTCGTTTGACCACTCCCTCTATTCTCCTGCACGTACCCCTCCAAACCACACACCTTCCTGACTTGGAACTACATCGTCATTTATTCACTGTAGCTGAGTCAAAATCCCGGAAATCTCTTCCTAACAGCACTGTGGATGTACCACGGACTTCACTGTTCAAGAAGGTGGCTCACTACGACCTTCTCAATAGCAATTAAGGACGGGCGATAAAGTCTGGCCTTGTCAGCGACGCCCACATCCCATGATAAAAATAAAAATAACCCTGATAACATTGGCTTCTATACCATCTGTGCCTGGGGTGCATCAAAGCCAAATCAGAATTTTGGTCACAGTAATATTTTGGACCAGAGAAGATAATTGGTTCATCTCACCACCTGTTAGTTATCAGCTCTGTGTCTCCTTTACTAACAGTAGTTAGCCAAGCCCTTGTCTCTTGACCATGTGCACAATGAACAACTTTGCAGGTGAGATACATGGCTTGTTTCTGATGCATTTGGAACCCACCCCATCCTGAAGGAAGGAGGATCAAAGGGAAAAGATTATTTGTGGAAAGAGGTCTTACGTGTACAAAGATCAATTGGGTTTAAATGTCTATGGTGAACCACTGTACACTTGTATTAGGGGATGTAAGGTGGAACCTGTACAGGTTCGCCGGTAGCCCCTGCCGGCTGGCTCTGCCCAGTAGGAGCTGCATAAATATGCGTGTCCTCCATTGATCTGCCATTTTGCCAGCTGCAGCAGGAGGCCACGCATCTGACTGCAATAAAGCCACAGTTGTACCCAATTGTGCAATTGATCGTGCATCAATTTATTACAGGCAGATTTACAACAAGATGGATATCAGAATCAAACCAGATCGCCTGCAGCTGTATCCGCACTCGCCCGATGCCAGAAAGGACTTTAATCACTGGCTAGCTTGCTTCGAGGGTTACATCAACGCAGCGAACCCCACACCGATGGAGGCTCAGAAGATACTGGTCCTATAACCCAGGTGGAGCTCAAGTGTGTTCCCGTTGATCCAGGACGCCCCGAATTACGCGGAAGCCATGGCACTTCTAAAAGAGAACTACGTGCAGAAAGCGAACACGCTCTTCGCCAGGCACGTACTCACCACTCGCTCTCAACTCCCTGGTGAGTCCATCGAAGACTTCTGGCGGGCCCTAATCCCACTCGTCCGGGACTGTGACTGTCAGGCCGTTACGGCCACCGAACATTCTAATCTCCTCATGCGCGATGCGTTCATAACGGGGATTGTGTCGGACCTCATCCGACAACGACTGCTGGAAGGGACCATGTTCGACCTAGCGGAGACAAAAACATTAGCGCTTTCCATGACGGTCACCTCGGTAATGTTCAGGCCTATCCCTCTCGCCACGCGGCCCACCCCTCCTATCCCTCCTGGACACCACAAACGACCCCCCCAGCTGGGGCCCTGCCTAACCAAAATGCCTGTGCTGCATGCCAATCCGAGCACCCTGGGGGGCCCCCACTGCTTCTTCTGCAGCCAACAGAAGCACCCCTGCCAACGCTGCCTGGCCCACACCGCCACTTACAAGTCTTGTAACAAAAAGGGCCACTTCGCCGCAGTGTGCCACGCAGTTGCCGCTATCGGCCCCTCCCCCCTGCCAAACGCACAATGGCCACCGCCATCGTCTCCTCCCGGGGCCACGTGCGGCCAGTGGGCGCCAGTGGGCGCCGCCATCTTCCCCCCACGGGGCCACGTGCGGCCCATCTCCTTCCCCTCAGTCCACGTGCGGCCCATGGGTGTCGCCATCTGGTCCAGCTCCACTAACGTGCGGCCCTTGGGTGCCGCCATCTTGTCCCGTCCCCGCAATGTGCGCCCCATGGGTGCCGCCATTTTGTTCCCCGCAGGACCTCTGGACGCCGCCATCTTGTCTTCCCCAAGGAGCAGGAACGCCAACGACATCCCACGACCTGGGCCACCAACGCTCTCCGTCTGAAACCTCTGACGATCACCTGCAGCTCGCCTCGATGACGGTGGACCAGTCTCGTCAACACAACCTGGCCACCGCTTCGACAACGGTGAAAATCAACGGCCATGTGACCTCTTGCCTGCTGGACTCCGGGAGCACCGAAAGCTTCATATACCCGTATACGGTAAGGCGCTGCTCCCTCGCGGTCCACCCCGCCAATCAAAGGATCTCCCTGGCCTCCGGATCCCACTTTGTCCCAATCCGAGAGTTCTGCATGGTCTCTCTCACAGTCCAGGGCATAGAATTCAGCGGTTTCTGTCTCTACATCCTTCCTAATCTCTGCGCTGCACTATTGCTGGGCCTAGATTTCCAGGCAATCTCCAGAGCCTCACCGTCAAATTCGGCGGGCCCCGACCTCTACTCACCGTTTGCGGGCTCGCGACCCTAAAGGGTGCCCCCCCCCCCCCCCCCCCCCCCCCCCGCCTTTGCGAATTTAACTTCGGATTGCAAACCCGTTGCCACCAGGAGCAGATGGTACAGTGCCCAGGACAAGGCCTTCATCAGGTCTGAGGTCCAGCGGCTGCTTCGGGAGGGTATAATCGAGGCCAGCAACAGCCCCTGGAAAGCCCAAGTGATAGTAGTTAAAACTGGGGAGAAACACAGAATGGTCGTGGACTACAGCCAGACCATCAATCGGTACACGCAGCTTGACGGGTACCCCCTCCCACGCATATCTGATATGGTCAATCAGATTGCACAGTACTGGGTCTTCTCAACAATTGACCTGAACTCTGCCTACCACCAGCTCCCCATCCGTAAATTGGACCATCCATACACTGCCTTCGAGGCGGACGGTCGGCTTTATCACTTTCTTAGGGTTCCCTTTGGCGTCAGTAACAGGGTCTCGGTCTTCCAAAGGGAGATGGACCGAATGGTCGACCGGTACGGTTTGCGGGCCATGTTTCCGTACTTAGATAATGTCACCATCTGCGGCCATGATCAGCAGGACCACGATACCAACCTCGCTAAATTCCACCGCACCGCCACTCTCCTCAACCTTGCGTATAATAAAGAGAAGTGCGTGTTCAGCACGACCCACTTAGCCATCCTCGGCTATGTAGTCCAGAACGGACTTCTGGGGCCCGATCCTGACCGCATGCGCCCCCTTATGGAGCTTCCCTTCCCCCACTGCCCCAAAGCCCTCAAACGCTGCCTGGGGTTCTTTTCGTACTACGCTCAGTGGGTCCCAAACTATGCGGACAAGGCCCGCCCACTCATACAGTCCGCTCAATTTCCCCTCGCGGCCAAGGCACAACATGCCTTCGCCCGTATCAGAGCAGACATAGCCAAGGCCGGGATGCACGCAGTAGACGAGACACTGCCTTTCCAAGTAGAAAGCGACGCTTCTGATGTCGCCCTTGCCGCCACTCTAAAGCAGGCACGCAGACCCGTGACATTCTTTTCCCACACCCTTCATGCCTCAGAAATTCGGCACTCATCCGTCGAAAAAGAGGGCCAGGCCATCGTTGAAGCTGTGCAGCATTGGAGGCATTACCTGGCCGGCAGGAGATTCACTCTCCTCACTGACTAACGGTCGGTAGCCTTCATGTTCAATAACACACAGCTGGGCAAGATCAAAAACGATAAAATCTTGCGGTGGAGAATCGAGCTCTCCACCTATAGTTACGAGATTTTGTATCACCCCAGCAAGCTCAGCGAGCCCCAGACACCCTCTCCCGAGGTACATGTGCCAGCGCACAAGTAGACCAACTCCGGGCCCTGCACGCCAGCCTTTGTCACCCGGGGGTCACACGACTCTACCACCTCGTCAAGGCTCACAACCTGCCGTACTCCGTCGAGGAAGTACGGACAGTCACCAGGGACTGCCAGGTTTGTGCGGAGTGCAAGCTGCACTTCTACCGGCCGGACCGCGCGAACCTGGTGAAGGCCTCCCGCCCCTTTGAACGCCTCAGCTTGGATTTCAAAGGGCCCTCCCCTCCACTGACTGCAACAGTATGGTCGATGAGTACTCTAGATTTCCCTTCGCCATCCCATGCCCTGATATGACGTCTGCCACCGTCATCAAGCCCTCAACACAATCTTCGCTCTGTTCGGTTTCCCCGCCTACATCCACAGTGACAGGGGATCCTCGTTCATGAGTGATGAGCTGCGTCAGTTCCTGCTCAGCCGGGATTGCCTCCAGCAGGACGACCAGCTACAACCCCCGGGGAAACGGGCAGGTAGAGAGGGAGAACGGGACAGTATGGAGGGCCGTCCAACTGGCCCTATGGTCCAGAAACCTCCCAGCCTACCGCTGCAGGAGGTCCTCCCTGATGCACTACACTCCACCCGGTCACTACTGTGCACCACTACGAATAACACACCCCATGAATGTCTTTTTACCTTCCCCAGGAAGTCCACATCCGGGGTGTTGCTCTCGACTTGGCTCGCAGCTCCAGGACC
Source organism: Scyliorhinus canicula (assembly GCF_902713615.1). Lineage (NCBI taxonomy): Eukaryota > Metazoa > Chordata > Chondrichthyes > Carcharhiniformes > Scyliorhinidae > Scyliorhinus > Scyliorhinus canicula. Next base: position 154,864,086 of record NC_052151.1, read on the forward strand.
AGTCCTGCTCCAGAGGCACGTCCGACTCTACAAGGCAGACCCATTGGTGGACAGGGTACACTTGCTCCGCGCCAACCCCCAGTATGCCTATATGGAGTTCCCCGACGGCCGGCAAGATACTGTCTCCCTCAGGGACCTGGCACCGTCAGGTTCCAACCAAACACACTTCCCCACCCAGGCACCATCCTCCCCTCCCCCGGCGCTCCCAACATTAACTCCACCAGGCCCATCCCTCCATCCCCTGCATGCAAGAGGGTGAAGAAGATTTCGGCACGCTCCCGGAGTCATCTGACAGCAGGCCAGCACCAGCACTGCCAGCACCGACATCGGTGACACCAGGTCCGCCAGCACCGATATCGCCGCCACCGTTACGTCGCTCCCAGCGAATCGTCAAAGCACCGGATCGACTGAACTTCTAACGGGCACCGGACCGTCAATATGGACATTTTGTTTCTCTCCCCAACTTCTTTTCTGAGATACTACATAATTCTCAACACTGTATATAGTTCCACACTACCCCCGCCGGACTCATTTTTAACAGGGGGTGAATGTGGTAAACCACTGTACACCTGTATTAGGGGGCGTAAGGTAAGAACCTGTACTACAGGTTCGCCAGTAGCCCCTGCCGGCTGGCTCCGCCCACTAGGAGCTGTATAAATATGTGTGTCCTCCATTGAACTGCCATTTCGCCAGCTGCAGCAGGAGGCCACGCATCTGACTGCAATAAAGCCACAATGTCATAAATCAACTGTTCAATATAAACATTTAATGGCTTATGACTTTACTTATATCAAATATACATCACCTTTAGATGGTAGTAGTATAGTAGGCTGAGAAATTCGAAACAATGAGCATGAGTACTCAGTACTGGAAGGGTCACATTTTGGGGTATTATATCAGCAGTGCACTTGCGATCAAAGGTACAATCAAAAAGTCCCAGTTTCAGGCAGCTCTCTCCTACTTTAATTACTGTTATTTACATCTTTAGCCTTGTGCTGGTGGTGTGAATCTGAGTCAACTCGGAAACAAGACTGATCTGCTGTTAGATTACTCACTCTGGAGATTTCCTGGCACAAAAACACACTTCTCTGGAGACTGACATACCCAAAATAATTGCTTTAAACGAGAGTGACATTACTTCGAGCCAGACAACACGAAGCCTACGTATGTATGTGTGTGTGGATGTGTGTGTGTGTGTGTGTGTGTCTCTCTGATGAATAGCTGCCACGACTGGCCTTTGGGTTGATGTACGGCCATTGGTGGGGTGGGGAGGGAGGGGGGTACTGCAGGGAGCAACAAACTCATTTGGGTTGGGAGAAAGGAGGGAAAAATACAATTAAATCTTATCCTCATAGAGTGCTGTCACGTTGCTTGCTGAAGATTTAAACTGCTATGCTCTGCGATCCCGAAAGGTTTCTATCATATGAAGTGGCAAAATACTCAAAGGTTTACCCAGTGTCTAAAAAGCCGAGACATGTTACTTGCAGAACTCAATCCCGACGAAAAACCTGGAAGTCTGATCTGATGCAGCAAACTATAGTGATCAGGAAATCTCCCCATTCCTAACCTAGAGCTGCTAAAAGCAGCTGGAGGACACTTATTGCTGCTGCAGCAAAAAATCAACTAACTCAAAACAGAGCAGGGATTGAATATGGGCACTTTCCGGTTTGCATAGTAGTAAACTCACTGAACCTTCAGGGAAGCTTTCTCTGGTTCATTCTTATCTATAGAATGCGATGGATTGTAACTGCCTCAGGACAAGCTAGTCTTTCAGTGGGACCTCAAACAGATGTGAGCTCCCTTGTATGCAGATGTAAAGGGTTTACTGCCTGTTTCAGGCGAGAGCACTGTATACAGATATTGTGGTCTAGCTGGTACCGCTGGAGGCATACCCAAGGCTCATAACAAATGAGTGCGTCCTGTTTATCCTCCTGGAGGCTTAGGAGGCCATTTGGGCCCATAGAAGTGGACTGCCTGGGACTCTTCTGGCCCATGATCACTTTCCCAGCAGATGTGGCCTGGCAGGAAGCCGTCCCTGACCCTTTGCTCAGACATCATCAGGTTCCGCTGATCGTGCAGGCGTTCAGCTTCCAGGTTAATGTTCAAACCTGAATGGAAAGTCAATGGGTGTGGAGGGGGTGGGCTGTTCCACTCATTTTAACTGCCATCCACACCCCACTGCTCATCTTGACGAGCTCAGTAATTAATATGTATTTTAGGGGCGGCACGATGGCACAGTGGTTAGCACTGCTGCCTCACGGAGCCGAGGTCCCAGGTTCGATCCTGGCCCTGGGTCACTGTCCGTGTGGAGTTTGCACATTCTCCCCGTGTCTGCGTGAGTTTCACCCCCACAACTCAAAGACGTGCAGGGTAGGTGGATTAGCCACTTTAAATTGCCCCTTAATTGGAAAATTTCAATAAAAAGAACTCAAATAAATAAATGTATATTTTAGGGTCTATGATGCAGGGTCAAAATGGAAAACTTTTCCAGTCGCCAATCATCATGAAGCACAATCAATCCAGGATCTGTTTGGTAGATTAGCTACCTGACTGCAAAGCACCCCTCAGCCCCCGCATCCACTCCATTATTTAAGGAGTATTCCATTGTAAACAATAATGTGCCATAAAATTATAAATCTGTTCCTACTAACGGTGCAATCACCAAAGTAAAATATAATCCTGTGTTTGAAGACCAAAAAACTTAGTCATCCACAGTTTTAATTAAACTTAGCTCATTTTTGTTTTTCTTTCTTTCTGTCTTGAATTCAGCACATCGGTATTACATATATGGAGGTTTAAAGGTGCATGCACTGTCCAAGTAACAAGCATATTTTTTTTAAATAAAGAAAAGCTGGCCAGCGTGACCATATTAGAAATCCGCACGTTGCCTATTCTGACAGAAAGGTGCATCTGATATTTGAGGCGCTGGCCTAATTTTAAATCAGGAGACGAGCTGTAAGATCAAAGACTGGAGTTGGGCCAGAGTTGCTGCCAGCAAGATCAGAGATGTACATAGAATTTACAGTGCAGAGGGAGGCCATTTGGCCCATCGAGTCTGCACCGACACTCGGAAAGACTACCCCACTTAAGCCCACACTTCCACCCTATCCCCGTAACCCCTCCTAATCTTTTTGGACACTAAGGGCAATTTATCATGGCCAGTCAACCTAACCTGCACATCTTCGAACTGGGGGAGGAAACCGGAGCACCCGGAGAAAACCCAGGCAGACATGGGGAGAACGTGCAGACTCCACACAGTCAGCGACCCAAGCTGGGAATCAAACCTGGGACCCTGGAGCTGTGAAGCAACTGTGCTAACCAGTGTGCTACCGTGGCACCCAGCTTATTGGAGGGTGAGGATTTCTAACTTAAAGAAGCCCAGATGACCTTTTTGTAAGATTCAGAGCTGCCATATGCTGCTTTTCTGCGCCTATAAAATGAATCCAGTCTTACTTCTTGTTGTCTATAGGGACTGATTAAAGAGTGAACTGTATAGCTGTTGACCAGAGATCCATTGGATGATTTCCTACTAAAATTGGCCCATTACCTTAAATAGGTGGGTGCTTTGGATACCTGTAGTAGATCGCTTTCAAAATGCAGCATGAGAACTACTGACCCCATTTTGTGGCCATTATCACCCCTTAGTACATTGGGCTAACACAACTGACCCCAATCTGCCGCTTCACACACTGGCGGATTCCAGGTTCATGCCAGTCTGACATTGTAGTTTATTAATCTCAGCAATGTAATTGCTGTTAAGAATCAAGTACAGAGAAAATTAATGGATCAGTGACATACATATATATATTTCCAGACAGTATTAGAGAAATATTGGTGAAAAGTCTGCATATATTTTTTTAAATAAAGAAAAGCTGGCCAGCGTGACCATATTAGAAATCCGCACGTTGTCTTTTGGGTGGTCAACCTATTCTGACAGAAAGGTGCATCTGATATTTGAGGCACAGTTATATACACAGTTATATACAGTGTAGGGTTTAATATTTGGAGATGGTGATTGAAGTAATAGCTTCCACTGGCGGGAGGTGAGTTTCAGAGTTGTCTCACTCGTTTAATGGTGATCTTAAAATGGTTATAGTGTTTTTCAACTTGTTGCATTAGAACATAGAACAGTACAGCACAGAACAGGCCCTTCGGCCCTCGATGTTGTGCAGAGCCTTGTCCGAAACCAAGATCTCCGAGTAAAGAACCTACCTCGGACATCCCTCCTATACCTCCCGCCCTGAATCTTATAGTCATGCCCCCTGTGGTACATTCTTTTCAGCACTGTGTTGAATGACTTCAGCATTGTAAATCCTGTTACTAAAGACAAAGATGGTGCATGACAGGAGTTAAATAGCATTTGGGTCAATCTCCCCGTATCCTTCCCTCACTGAGTGCAGACAGTAAGTTAGAAGGTGCAGAGTAAGTGAGTGGATAAAACTGTGACAGATGGAGTTCAACATAGGGCGAACTGTGAGGTGATTCACTTTGTATCCTGGAAAAATGTGTAAGAATGCTTGCTTAATTGCAAGAAAACATGGATTAGAGAGGAGCTAAGGAATTTAGGTGACCGTGAAAATGAATTATTAAAAGTTAGCGAATGGGTACAAGGAACAATTAAAGCGGATGGATTATAAAAGGGAGGAAATTATGGTTCTTGTCTTGTTATGCTCTTGACGTAGCATAAGCGACTTCCTTGATGTGTACGCTGACAAACGAAGGTTCAGGCGTGGAGATAACTTCAAAACGTTTATTGAACTATTTACAATTCTCTTACTCGGGTTAGCCACTACTGTTAATCCTTCTATAGCTACTCAGACTGACAAACCAGTCTGCTACAATCCAGGTGGTGGGTGTGATATTGAATCAACCCTGTGTCGGAACTCACTGAGTGTCTCCACTGGAAAGAGGAAGATCATGTGTGCTGTGTCCTTTATATATGGGTTGGTGTAATGCACCCCTGTGGTAGTGTCAGCTCTATGTGCATCGTGAATGCCCGTTGGTCGTGTCATATCTTACTGACCTATTGGTTGAATGTCTGTGTGTCATGTCTCTGGTGCTCCCTCTAGTGTCTAGCTAGTCTACGTGTACTTACATTAACCCCTTGTGTATCTAGAGTCCTCCAGAACCCAACAGCACTCTTAAGTGAAAAAACAATTCTCCTTCTGTCTCTAGATCCTTTGCCATTGATTTTGAAATTATGACATCCAATTATTGACCTATTCATCAAAGGGAATAGTTTTTCTCTATCATCTCTTGCTAAACCTCTGATCATTTTTTTTCTCTTTTAAAATAAATTTAGAATACCCAATTCTTTTTTTTCCAATTAAGGGGGAATTTCACGTGGCCAATCCAGCTAACCTGCACATTTTTGGGTTGTGGGGGTGAAACCCACGCAAACATGGGGAGAATGTGCAAACTCCACACGGATGTTGAGCCAGAGCTGGGATCGAACTTGGGTCCTTGGCGCTGTAGGCAGAAATGCTAACCACTGTGCCACATGCTGCCCCACCTCTTATAATTTTGAAAACTTTGATTACTCCAAGGAGAGCAGTCCTCATTTTTCCAACATTCTTCAGAACTGAAGTCTCTCATTCCTGGCAGCATTGGTCAACCTGCCTTCCTGAAGTGTGGTGTCCAGAATTGTTCACATGACCCCAGCTGAAGTCTCACCTATGATTTATAAAGTTCCAGCATTATCTCGTTGCGTTTACATTCCAGGGCTCTGTTTATAAACTCCAGTAACCCAAAGGCTTTATAAAACCACTTAGCAGCTTAACCTGTCACCTTTTTAAGATTTGTACGTATGGACACCAACCTCTCTCAGCTCATCTACACATTTCAAAATCGTGCCACTTCTCAACCTATAGTACCCTGATTTTTCAGACAAATGGTTGCTGGTTCGCAAAACCAAAACCAATAGGTTTTTAATTGGGTAAATGCATTCCAGGATATGGATCAATGGCAGTTAAATGGAGTAAAGGTACAGAGCCTGGACTGCCATGATCTAATTGAATGGTAGAACTGGCTGGAGGGGCTAAATGGCTCATCCTGTCGGAGCTCCTGAACCAGATGCAGGTAATCAGAGGAAAGGATCTTTAGCTGTGTGGGTTTCCAGGACAATTTCCAGCTTCTGGATTGCCCCTTGAACACTTTTCTTGTCTTGCAATTCTTTAGTCAGATCCACCGTCCCCCAATTATCATGGCTGCATTTTTGCTTCTTTATTCTGATGGAGCCAGACTTGGAGGAGGAGGAGCAATAACCCTCAGCAACTGCCACCACTTGCAACTAGACCTCTCAGAAGACACCATGTGAAAGGGCTGCGCACAGCAACCCATCCCCAGCACACAAAGTCTGCAGACAAAGAGTCACTGTAATATTGGGAAATTATTCTTAAAGAAATAGGAACTAATTGTTATGAGCATGTACATCTGGATGCCATACTTTATGCTGCACTGCAGTCGTGTGCTGAGTAAATGAATCTGTCTGTCAGCCCACCAGCCATGTAAAGAGCTGAAAGAAGTACATTCGATGGAGCTCCAGCTTTTTGAATCTAAAGTGTGATTATTTCTAGCTTTTGGGAAGCAGAAGATGTAACAGGTCATCTCATTGGATCTCTCTGAAAAACAGTTTAGTAGGTGGCTGCATGTTCCAGTCAGGCTGTCACAGACCTTTGCACCTTTCTGCAACAGGACATTCCATCTGCTGGACCATGAGAGCATTCCATGCCAGGGGCTCTCAAACTCCCCACTGCCATGGCTTTTTACACCACTGACTTCATTCAGTCTTTGCCGGGGTCATCTGTTATATCTCTCAGTCTGCCGCTCACAGTTGCATTAAGCAGATGACTAATACTATAATTGCCAAGACAGAGCAAGGACAGAGTAAAGTAGCTTCTCAAAAGGATAGATATTGGGGATTTCTAACAGCTGTAAGCATCCATCTTGATGATTCTCTTATTTTACATTTCTTCATTTTAATGCCGTTATCATTTTGATCAATGGACATTAATGGACATGTTGAAGTCAAGTAGCACAGAGAATGAAGAATTCAAAAAGTTGGAACATAGTATAATCAATAATAATAATTTTTATTAGTGTCACAAGCAGGCTTACATTAACATTACAATGAAGTTACTGTGAAAATCCCTTAGATGCCACACTCCGGTGCCTGTTTGGGTGCACTGAGGGAGAATTCAGAATGTCCAATTCACCTAACAAGCACATCTTTTGGAACTTGCGGGTGAAACCGGAGCACGCGGAGGAAACCCACGCAGACACAGGGAGAATGTGCAGGGAATCGAACCTGGGACCCTGGCGCTGTGAAGCAGCAGTACTAACCACTGTGCCACCCACATATGGTGTGAGCTTTGGACAACAGGTGGAGGTAGAGACCCTAAACGCTTTAAAAAGGTAGCGGGATCTGCACCTTAAGTGTTCTAAGCTACAGGGCTATGGACCAGATGCAGGAAGGTGGGATTAGAAAGGGCACCTGTCTGTCCCCAGGCTGGCATTGATAAGATGGGCCAAATGGCCTCCTTCTGTGCTGTAACTTTTCTATGATTCTATGAACAGAATCCGGCCTCTGTGGCACCTGAGAGATGGGGGTGGGACTCAGATCGATTGTTTGGCTGGTGGTCAATGAATTGGCCAAAGGCTGTACTCTGCCCGGTAACAGGTGGTGTTTGTACCCCTGAGTGGGATGATTTCCAGAGACCTAAGGAAACCAGAGTTGGCCCTGGATGCTCAAGGCAAAAGGAGCTTTAACTGCCTGCTCCCTCACTTCTCTCTCTCTCTCTCTCCAGACATTCTGTGCGCTGCAGTATTTCTGAATTAACAGTGAACCTTAATGAATGAATCTGCAGTGAAAACCATTACAGACTGAAGACAGAGACCTCAACCTGAAAGTCTTGTGAAGGAAGATGTGCTTAAAGACAACCAACTGAAACAAAGACTCTTTATTCTTTTACTTATTATTTTCACTCCTCTTTCCCTCTGTGTTTGTTTATCTTGTGTGTGTGTATATATATATAGAGGGTGGGGGAAAGTTAAAGTGGGGGATTAGGAATTAGATAATAGCTAACCAGTTGTATTTGCTGCATATTTCATTATAGTTCTTAATAGAAATAAAAAGTAATTGTGCATAAATTTACAAACCTGGTAACTGTAATTATTAGGCAGCCAAGGACATTCGATATTTTTCTAAAAATTTTGGTTAATTCAACTGTGTTACAACTCTGGGTCAAGGGGGCTGGAATTGACCGAGCCTTAGCCCAGGGTATTGTAATACAGTGGCTGGCTTCCCTTGTGTGCAGGGACTACATGCACATGGCCATCAGGGGACAAAACACTGACCAGCATCATTCATCAACATCATGCAGGCCTGCGTAAAGTTGTCTAGGGGTTTCTGCTATATTTACCCATAAAAATACAGGGCGCGATTCTCCCAGAGAGGGAGAAATCATAAGGCTGGCGTCAAATCCGGGCGGGTTTGACGCCAGCCTCCCCCTCCCCGACCGGGCACCGATTCTGGTCCCCGGTCGGGGCTAGCATGCCGCCGCCGTAAACTCCGGCATCACGGGCTTAACGAATTTCGTTAAGCCCGCTTGCCAGAGTTTGCGCCGGCTGATGCGTCACATGACGTCAGCCGCGCATGCGCGGATTGGAAGACTCCAACCCGCGCATGCGCGGATGATGTCATCGCGCATTTGCGCAAAACCCGCGCATTTGCGCAAAACCCGTGCATACGCAGGTCGGGATGCCCCTCAGCCGCCCCGCGAAGTGATACAGTGGGGCGGCGGAAGAACAAAGAGTGCGCGGGTATCGGACCCGCTGCCCGCGATCGGTGGGCACCGATCGCGGGCCCATGGCACCCTTGGCACGGCCGTGGTACTGCCGTGCCAATCGGTGCCATGGTTTTAGAAATCGGCACTTTACGGCCGTTTTTACGAACGGCCAGACCAGGTGTGTTTGCCGTTCGTAAAAACAGCCGTAAAGGGCTTGGAATTCGGCCCATCGGCCAGCTGTGAATCGCTGCTGGCCGTAAAAAAACGGCGGCAGCGATTCGTATCGGGAGTCGGGCGTGGGGGGGGGGGGGGGGGAGAATAGCGGGAGGGCGTCAGACTAGTGTGGCCGTAAAATTTTACGAACCCCGCTATTCTCCGCACCGTCGTGAGTGCGGAGAATTGCGCCCACAATCTCTGTTGACCCTTATGCCTTGGAAATATGCAGGGATGACACACTAGTTGCTATGTGTGTAGGTGTTTTATTTACAAGCCTTTCTAAAATGCTACTTCCTCATGCTTACAGTTTCTTGTTTTCAATGTGGTTTCTTTTTACCACATTCAGGCTTGACTAATAGTACCCAGCACACAATCAACAGGCACACACAATCAAACACCGAACAATTGAATTCCTGCACGGATGTGCCAAGGTGGTTGCTGAAGGAAAAGGAATGCTCCTTATTGATGACCTGGCTGATGACAAACTCCACTAAACCCAAGCAGGATGGATACAATTGAAACCCAGGGCACAACTAGGATATGTGTGGGGCAAGTGACAGGAGTATTCATACGGTGATTTAAATGCATAGACTATTCAGGGGCTTCCCTGTCTAGAGACACTATCCTACATTGTCATTGATCTGCTGCATACTGTGCAACATTGCATTGCAAAGATGACAGACTTAAAACAGAAGAATGACATGCCACACATTCCAACTTTTAAGTTAGAAGGTTCTCCATCATTGAATGTCCCAGTGTCCCAATAGTTCCTTCAGAATTGTTAAGATGCTTCTCTGCTTTGCCTTTAATTCTGCAGGAGTAAAACGGGTTTGATTTGTAAAGCTCTACTTAGGTTTGCGCATGTATCTCAGATTTGCCACTTTGCCCCGCAGCACAACATCAGACTTTTGGATAATGTACGGAAAGCACCTCCAGGTGAGATAGGAAGAAAATGGGCAACAGGAAGGCAGGAGCTGCTGTTGAGTTGTTTTATCTCCACAGAGCATGGATGCCTCAGGACTTGTTAATGAATCATCTTTGAAGATAAGAAAAGCGACCTTTTTATGGTCATTTCTTTCTGGGCGTACAATGATAAAAACAGAGAAGGTTCTGCCCCTGAGGATCTGCGAAAAATAACATTATTACACACCTTTGGAGACTTTCTGCATGGGGAGTGTTTTCACGTGGTTTGGGTGCTTTGCAAACATTTGTCTTTTCACATTCCTGAGATCATCACAATGTTCATCAGTCGTTGTCTGACACCTTGTTCACTTCCACTCAGGTACATCTATATCAATCTCCAAAGCCTTTTGGAAATCTGTCATTTTTTGCCAGCCCCATTCAGACAGTCCGCATTGAGCCAGTATAACATAGTTAAACAGGTGGGTACAAATGAAAGGGTCATGATGTAGGAGGACAGTCTCAACTGGTTAGTACTGCTGTCTCAGGCGCCAAGGAGCCGGATTCGATCCCAGCTCCGGGTCACTGTCTGTGTGGCGTTCACACATTTTTTTCCGTGTCTGCGTGGATCTCACCCCCACAACCCAAAGATGTGCAGGGGAGGTGGATTGCCCCTTAATTGAAAAAAAGAACTGGGTACTCTAAATTTGTCAAAGAAAAAAAAATCTTATCCTGTCTGCTGGACTCATAAAAGGAAGAGTACTAATCTCAAAAAAGAGAAACTATTTCTGATTCTTATGCATCACCCTCAATACAAACCATTTGTTGGCCAAGGTCCTCCCCCATCTCCATTTTCTGGAACATTAACTGAGTTAATTCCCAAAATTTCCTTCACTGCCTCCTGCAGTTCCTCCTCCTATAGCCTGTCCTTCTTAGGAAAGTCTCACACTCATTTCGTGCATGAATAAACACCTGTTGTTGTGACTTCAAGGGAAATGTGAGGCAAGAGAGTATAGTGACCGGCTGAATTAACATCACTTGTTTTATGTTCCCGTCCAAAATCTAAATTATGTCTGTGGAGTTTGTGGCAATGCTTTGTGAAAAGCAAATTTCAATCAGTGAATTGAAGTTCAGTGCCAGTTGAGTACAAGGAAATACTCAGCTCCTATTGAATTTTAAAGCTAATCTTATTTAAATGGATGGAATGATGATTATTACTGATTACAAAGAATGACGTACCACATCATCGAAAAAGGCCATTTGATCCAACTTGTCGAAACAATCAATATATCCTTCTATCCCTTTTCCCCTTATGTATGCATCCAGCTTTCCCTTTAATATGTCCACGCTATTCATCGCACCGACTACAGGTCAAGGTCCTCCTTCAGATCACTCTGAGTAAAGTGGTTTCTCCTGAATTCCTATTGGTTTTTATATTGAAACTCTTCAGAATTTTAATGAGTTCTTTCAGGTCAACCTTCAGTCTTCTCTGTTCTAGGGTGAAGAGCTCACTTTAGTTCTGGCATCATCCAAAATCCCTTCGCACTTTTCCTGTGCAACTATACACTTCTTGAATATAGAGAGTAGTACTGTACACAGTGCTCCTAAGTATAGCCTCACCAAGGTTCTGAATGAGGTCCTCGAGAAATGAATCCCAGTGCTTTGTTTGTACTGTTTATTCACCTGCATTGCTTCTTTTAATGATTTGTGAATCTGTACCACTGGATTCCTTTGTCCCTCCAGCCTATTTAACTCTTTGGCCCATATCTTCTGTTTGTCGTTCAGAGGGTTGATGCAGACTCAATGAGCTGAATGGCCTCCTCCCTCACTGTAGGGATTCTACGATTTTATGATTTCCAAGTCAGGATGGTGAATGCCTTGGAGGGGAATTCTAGGTGGTGATGTTCCCATGTATCTGCTGCCCTTGTCCATCTAGATAGTAGTGGTTGGGTGTTTGGAAGGTGCTATCTATGGTGTATTGGTGAGTTCCTGCAGTGAATCCTCTAGATGGACACACAGCTGCCACTGTGTGCAGTGATGTTTTGGATGAGGTGCCAATCAAACAGTCTACTTTGTTCTGGATGGTGTTGAGCTTCTTGAGTGTTGTTGGAACTGTACTCATGCAAGCAAGTGGAGAGTATTTCATCACACTCCTAATTTATACCTTGTAGATAATGAACAAGCTTTGGGGAATCAGGAAGTGAGTTACTCACTGTAGAATCCCTAGCCTCTACCCTGCTTTTGTAGCCACAGCATATACATGGCTAGTCTAGTTCAGTTTCTGGTCAATGGTAACCCTCAGATGTTGATAATGAGGATGGTAATGCCATTGAATGTCTTCCCTAGAGAGTTACCAGGGAAATATTAGAGAGAAAAATATTAGTCTGTGTAACAACACAACTGACCTCCCAATCACTCATACTGGCTTCTGACTATCCACTGACCCTACACCTGCTAATTACACCTATTATCCCATGATCATCCCTCCAACTCAACTAGTACCCCGGACATCTCGACTACCCCCAAACATGGCCTGACTAGCCCCGACCTGACAATCCCTTCTGACTGGACCCACCTCCCGACCCACTTGCCCACTCACCCACCTACCCACGTTTCACCTAACTCACCATATACCCTCTCCACCTATTACCCTCCCCACCTACCACCTAACCAACTTACCAGCCACCCTACTCACCTATTGCCCTACACAGATATGACCTTGCTCACCTGACACCCTGCCAACATAACCACTTGCCAGCTCACCCATTCGCCACCCTACCATTTACCTCACCAACCCACCACGCTGACTATTCATTTATTCAACCATCCACCTATTCACTAACATTCACTTTGGAGATTTAAAAAGGTCGGGCGGCTTGTCCATTCCCCCTGATGCTACTTCACCTCAGTGGGGTTCTTTGTGAGAATGTATGTTCTGTATTTCTGAAGAAGCCGGGATTGGAAGACCTGCCAGAAAGGTGGAGCAGCATTCAGGCACAGAAAGGTGGAGCAGCATTCAGGCACAGAAAGGTGGAGGCTGAGTGGCAGTCCGATGGGAGTCACCGCTTGGGAGATGATCCAGGCTTTTATTTTTCATGAAATGAGTGGCTTTCTTATTCCTCCTGCCAAGATGCACAACCTCAAGCTTATCCACATTGACATTTATTTTCCATTTGCATGGCCATTCGACAAACTTATTAAGATCTTGTATTTTGTTGTAGTCTCCCTCAGTATTAACGATACATTAATAAATACATTTACATTGATTTTAACAAGAGAAACAATGGAAATAAACATTTCAAATACATTATCATTTTATACTGGTTATGAACTTTTGAACACTTAATAACTAGTTTGGCAACTTCATCCCACAAAATACTTCCATATGTCACAAGTACATTGAAAATCCTTTGGTAGAACACTGCGTATACCACAAAATATGTGAACATTGTTCCAAACCATGCAGTTTGATGACTGATACATTGATCATGTGACTGCAGATATCGCTCAATCAAAAACACCACTGCGAAGCTTCAAAAACTAAAAGAATAGCATCTAAAGCCATCTGGGATGGCCACTTACAGAACACAAAATGGACGCTCACAGAGACTCTAGGGAAATGTGGGCAATACTAAACAACAAGCAGGCACAGAGCCTGAATATATATTTGGGAAGCAGTTACCAGACGGGATCGAAACTCTGGGTCGATTAGCATATTGATGGCCCATCTCCGAGAACAAAGGACTAACACTCAGGTAGTTGATACTGTCGCAGACATCCCTGCGCCAGTACCCCAACCAAAATACACAAACAAAGCAAGGCCAACGGCCACCTAAGACACGCCCAGCCATCAGGGCACCCACCCCTTTATTGGTCGAGATCGATAACAGTGATCGAGAAGCGACCCAATTAATTGGGGCTAAGTTTAAGGCCTGCCTAAAAGCGCGCAAAGTCCTTCCAAGTATAAGAAGGAAACCCCACGAGAGATTCGGTCTCTTGGATTTGGCTCTCAGGCGGAGAGACCCATCCACCAGCATCACCAGAAGCAAGTAAGTTCAAGGTCAACGCTCGCTACCAGACGGACGACCTTAGCTGTTCTGTATCTCTTCGAATCCAACAGCCTCAGATCCGAACAACGACCATTGTTCCTCTGACTAAGTGGGCACCCGAAGTTAAGTATAGGCGTTAGCGTTAGAGATAGTTTAGTTTGTAGTACTGTTGTGCATGAGTAGATCGTACTGTGTGTGTAAATAAATAGTATTGACTTTGAACTAACTAACTATTGTATTGGCTCTTTGATCGGTATTTGGTTTGAACCTTGTGGCGGTATCGAGAGATACCTGGCGACTCTAAAGCAAACATAATTAGGATTAAGGAAGGCGACCATATTGACTGCTATATTTATAGCAAGTAAACAGAGCAACACATCCAAGATGCATGCACATACTTCCAATGCCAAATGCCACATTTCTAAAGAGATTTGCAGGTGTGCAACCAACAACCACCAGCAAAATACAGTGCAGACAGATCATGATGCCAATTAGCATGTAACACAGATTTGACTCTGGTTCTACAGTTTTGCAGCTTCATGCTCCGTCTCAGCATTCTCTTAACTTCTGACAGCTGAACACAATGTTGAAGAGCATGAACAGCCTCCCGCCGATGTGATTGTAAGTGGTTATGAGCTATTTACAGGTTCCCTGCTTGATTGGTTCCTCTGGCTGTTGCTACAACTGCATTCTGTGCTCATCAAAAGTTTCAATTGTTGACAGAAAGTTGCCTGACTGATTAAATACTTTTTTTGTTAACTTCAAGTCTTGTGCACAAACCAGCTACTGCCAGACATTGGTGGTCTAGTAGGATTCTCCCATGGTGCTTGACTGGGAGAATCACACATCACTTCAGTGCTTGCTGGCCTCCATTGACTCCCATGTAAATGAATGGCTGGTATGATGCCGGATTAATAAAAATAAGAACATAAGAAATGGGAGCAGAAGAAGACCGTGCAGCCTTTTGAACCTGCCCTGCTATTCAGTTTGATTATGGCTGACCCTGGGCTTCAATTCCACTTTCCCACCTTCTCCGGGTATCTTTCTTTCCTGAGAGGCCAAAAATGAATATCTCTCATCCTGAAGTATATTCAATGATGGAGCATCCATAATGCTCTTGGATAGAAAATTCTAAAGATAGAGTGAAGAGTGAAGTAATTTCTCCTCATATCAGTCCTAAGTGATTGACCCCTTCTCCTGAGACTGTTCCCCTGTGTTCTAGATTCCCTAGCTGGGAAAACAACATTGCAGTATTCACCCCATCAAGCACCTCTACGATCTTGAATGTTTCAAAGAAATCACCTCTCAGTCTTCTAAACTTCTGCGACTATAGTCCCTCTTTACTCAGCCTATCTTCATTGGACAACCCTCTTATTCCAAGGACCAATCTAGTGAACCCTTGCAGTACTGCCTCAAAAAGTGCATCCTTCCTTAAATATGGAGAGCAAAATTGCACACAACAATTCAGGTGTGAACTCACCAAATTGTAGGAAGATTTATTTATTTATGTACTCCAATCCCCTTGCAATAAAGACCAACATGCCATTTGCTTTCCTCGTTACTTGCATGCTAATGTTTGTGTTTTCCATGTACAAGTACACCCAAGTGTCTCCGAACATCAACATATACAGGTTTCATTCCTTTTAACAAAAATATTCTGTTTTTCTATCCTTATAGAAATGGACCCGTGGGCACAGCCTTAGAATTAGAGGGGGTAAATTCAGAACAGAAATGCGGAGACATTTCTTCAGCCAGAGAGTGGTGGGCCTGTGGAATTCATTGCCGCGGAGTGCAGTGGAGGCCGGGACGCTAAATGGCTTCAAGACAGAGATAGATAAATTCTTGATGTCGCGAGGAATTAAGGGCTATGGGGAGAATGCTGGTAGGTGCAGTTGAAATGCCCATCAGCCATGATTGAATGGCGGAGTGGACTCGATGGGCCGAATGGCCTTACTTCCACTCCTATGTCTTATGGTCTTATGGTCTTATAATAAAAGCAAATAACTTTATACTTCCCAAATTTTGCTCCTCATGTCACCTTGTTGCCCACTCAGTTAACCTGTTTATATCGATAGGTGGTCTCTTTTTGCCCTCCTCACAATTTGCATTCAAATTAGCCTTGTATTATCAGCAAATTTAGATAAATTACTCTCTGTCTCTTCACCTAAGTATTAAAATATAGTGTAATTATTTAAGCACTGATATTTGCACACTTCACTAGTCACAGCACAACTTGAAAATGCCCTGTTTATGTCTGCTTTCTGTCCATTAACCAATCTTCTATGCATGCTAATGTATTATTCCCAACTCTTGTCCACTAACTCTTTGTGTGTCTTTTGGAAATCCAGGTATACTTTATTTATTTGCTCCCCTTTACCTACCTCATCCTCAGACAAACTTGAATAAGTTTCTCAAACTGAAATTCCCTTTTGTAAAACAATGTTGACTTGTCCTAATCTAACTATATTTTCCGAACTACATTGTTAGGACTTCACTCATAATATATTCCAAGGGCAGCACGGTGGCATTGCTGCCTACGGCGCTGAGGATCCGGGTTCGAATCCCTGCTCCGGGTCACTGTCCGTGTGGAGTTTGCAGATTCTCCCCGTGTCTGCGTGGGTTTCACCCCTACAACCCAAAGATATGCAGGTTAGGTAGATTGGCCTCTCTAAATTGTCCCGTAATTGGAAAAAATAATTGGGTACTCTAAATTTATAAAATGATTTTAAAAAATAATAATATATTCCAGTGTTTTTCCAGTGACTAATGTTAGACCAACGTTTTGTTAAAAAGCAATGTTACATTTTTCATCTTCTAATCTGATGGGACTGTTCACGAATCAAACACATTTTTCAAAATCATGACAGGCGCAGCCACTATCTCTGCCGTTATCTCTTTTAGAATCCTAGAGCGTAGGCCATCAGGTCCTGGGAATTTGTTGGACCCTTGTGTCTTGCCAGTACATTCTTCTGCTGATATTAATTAGCTTAATTT
This sequence comes from Scyliorhinus canicula, assembly GCF_902713615.1. Lineage (NCBI taxonomy): Eukaryota > Metazoa > Chordata > Chondrichthyes > Carcharhiniformes > Scyliorhinidae > Scyliorhinus > Scyliorhinus canicula. The sequence continues at coordinate 154,881,031 of NC_052151.1, forward strand.
CTTTACTCTTATTAATTCCTTGGTTTTTATCTACAGCTGGTATGTGACTTGTGTCTTCTACAGTGAAGACAGACACAAACTATTTGTTCAATGTTTCTGTCATTACCTCATTCCCCATGGTAATTTCAATTGTCTCAACATTTCTTTTAGTTTCTCTTCTTTTTTATATACTTGTAAAAGTTCTTGCAATCTGTTATTATAGTCTGGTCTAATTTATTCTCTATTCTTTTCCCTTTTGTCAACATTTTGGTGGCCCTTTGCTGGCTTCTAAAAGAATCCCAAATCTCAGATTTGTTATTATTCCTTGCAATATTATAAACCTTTTCTTTTAATCTAAACAATTCTTAATGTCCTACTAAGCCATGGATGGATTTTGCTTGCTAAGTTTCTGGGCGGGATTCTCTCAGCCCGGGATGGGCCGAGCGGCCATCGTGAAAATGCCGAGTCCTTCCGGCGCCGTCCACAACTGCTCTTAGCCGGCGGGACCTCGGTGTAAAAGGGTCGGGGGCAGCCTGTGGGGGGGTTGTCTGACCCCGGGGGGGCCTCCGATGTGGCCTGGCGATCGGGCCCACCGATCGGCGGGCTGGCCTCTCTGGCTGGGGGTCTCCTTTCCTACGCACCAGCCCCTGTAGTCCTGCGCCATGTTGCGTTGAACGAAGCCACAGCGCATGCGCAGATCCCGCGGCGCCCAGTTCACGCCGGGATCAGCAGCTGGAGCAGCATTAACCGCTCCAATGCCGTGCTGGCCCTCTGTAGGGGCCAGCATTAGTCGTTGGGTAGGCCCGTTCACACCAGCGTAAAACGCGACGGCGTTTACGACGGCGTGGACACTGCCGCGGGATTAGAGAATCCCGCCCTCTACTTTCGATGGAATGTATTTTTGTTGAACATTGTAAATTGATTGTTTCAATGTTTTGCATTGTTTAATAACAGACATACCTTTTAGTCTATTTACCCAATCAACCTCAGCCATTCTTCCTCTCCTTCCTATGTAATGAGGGGCTGTTTAGCTCGCAGGGCTAATCACTGGCTTTGAAAGCAGACCAAAGCAAGCCAGCAGCACGGTTCGATTCCCGTAACAGCCTCCCCGAACAGGTGCCGGAATGTGGTGACTAGGGGCTTTTCACAGTAACTTCATTCGAAGCCTACTCGTGACAATAAGCGATTTTCATTTCAATTGCATTAAGTTGTCATGTGAGAGTACCTTTTAAGAAATGGGGGTTTATCGATTGGCTGTAGTGGGTGTACCTTTAAGAAATGGGTGTTTATTAGAGAGCTGCAGTGACGTCAGAGAGTGGGTGGAGCTGGGCTGTCTGTCTGCTTTACTTGTGTTTTTGAGCAGGCTGCTACAGAGAGAGTTTTTTAGTTTTGTTTTCAGAGAGAAGAGCTGCAGTGAAAATCAGCAGATGTGCATGGATCTCTCCACAAACTAAAGAGTGTTCATCTGGGTGATTTCAGAGTGATAAATGCTTTCATTAGAGAATGTAAACCTGATCTCTGTGTTAAAAGGGTCTTCTGGATGTTGTTTTGAATTTACCAAGGGTTATCTGTTGAGTACTGTGTTCTTTGGGGATTTATTGGTGTTGTTAGTTGTTAAGATATTTGCTGTGGGTTTATAAAGGGTTAACTGGTTTCATGAATAAACATTGTTTTAATTTAAAAATACAGTAACACTCTGTTGAATAACATCTGAAAGGCAGGTTCATGTGCTCCCCATAACCACAATAAATTCAAAGTTAAGGGTCAGGTGAACTTAATGATACACTTTGGGGTTCTCTAAACTCTGGACCTTAACAAATTGGGGGCTCGTCCGGGATAAAAGTCTATCTATTGGATTGGCTTAGTGAACTTAAAGACAGTGAGGGGTGAGCATATTGTGGTTGCTTTTCAGGTGTGGTATTCCAGTTTAAGTGGGGAGTGTGTAGTGGGCAATGGCTCTTTCAGAGGCTCTGAAGTTTTTGGGGGTAGAGACAGTCTCATGCAGTACCTTACAGACAGAGACTAAAAGCAGACTGTTAGATTTGGCAAAAATATTGCAGTTAACATTACCTGACAAAATGCGATAAGATGAGGTAATTGTGGCGGTAGCTAAGCATTTAAAGTTGCCTGAGATACAGTTTCACTCATTAGAAATGTCAAAAATTCAGTTACAAATTAAACAAATGGAACATGAGAAAGAATTAAAGCAGCTTGAATACGAAAGAGATAGAGAGGAAAAAGAAAGAAAGAGAGGAAAAAGAAAGAGAGAGAGAGCTTGAACTTCGGAAAATGGCCATAAAACACGACAGTCAGTTAAAATTGGTGGATTTAAAGGGAAATGTACAGTTTGAGGATAGTGATGAGGATAATGAGAATGAGCGTCAAAGTCGAAGGCTTGGTGGGGATCTATTTAAATATGTCCAAGCATTGCCAAGGTTTGATGAGAAGGAGGTAAAAACCTTTTTCATTTTATTTGAGAAGGTAGCTAAACAAATTAAATGGCCACAGGACATGTGGGTATTACTGATTCAAACAAAGCTGGTAGGTAGGGCTAGTGAAGTGATTGCATCACTTCTGGAGGAAGTGTCTGGGACATATGAGGAGGTGAAAAAATTCATCTCAGGTGCATATGAACTAGTGCCTGAAACTTACTGACAAAGGTTCAGAAATTTAAGGAAAGAATTTGGTCAACCAAAGGCTCAAACAGAGTAATTTTGATAGGTGGATAAGGGCTTTGAAAATAGACCAAACGTATGAAGCTCTCAGAGAAATTATACTTTTGGATGGGTTTAAAAATTCAATTCCTGATGTAGTGAGAACTCATGTGGAAGAGCAGAGGGTTAAAATTGCGAGATTAGCAGCAGAAATGGCAGATGATTATGAATTAGTTCATAAATCAAAGCTTGGTTTCCGATAGCAGTTTCAGCCTGTGAGGGATAGAAACTGGGAACATGAGAAATACTTAAGTAGTAGAGGCAAAGGTGATCTAATGGTAGATAATAAGGAGAATGTACCTCAGATTAAAAAAAGAAACGTTTTCACTGTAATAAACTAGGCCATGTAAAGTCACAGTGTTGGTGGTTGAAGAAAAGCACTGGGAAGGCTGATATGGTAAAACAGGATAAGACAGTGGGACAGACTTTGTTAAAGTGGTAAAGGAAAGCCAAAGTGAAGCAAAGGAGGTGCGAAAGATTGCACAGCCTGATCAAGAGGTGATTGATAAGAAGGTGCCAGGTCTCTTTAAAAAATGTACTTGTGTGGGTAAAGTTTACTCATGTGTATCAGGTGGAGCAGGTAAAGAAGTCACAATTTTAAGAGATACGGGAGCTGGTCAATCTTTAATGGTAAGAGATGAGGAGTTATGCAGTTTGGGAAGAATATTGCCAGAAAATGTGGTAATATGTGGAATTCAGGGTGAGAGGAGTAGTGTTCCATTATAAGATTGTCAGATTGGAAAGACCAGTGAAGAGTGGTGAAGTGGTAGTAGGAGTAATAGAGAAACTATCTTGTTCAGGAATACCATTTATCTTGGGTAATGATACAGCTGGATCACAGGTGGGACTAATGCCTACTGCGGTTGATAAGCCAGTGGAAAATCAGACAGCTAAAGTGTTGAAGGACGAATATCCTGGGATTTCTCCGGATTGTGTAGTCAGCAGGGCGGGTTCTCCCATTCAGCGGCAGAGTGTCCACGCCGTCGGAAACGGCGTCGCATTTCACGACGGCGTGAACGAGCCGCTGGGCGTACCGATTCTGGAGCAGTTCAAGCTGCTGCAGCCTCCCATTCCGCCGCGAACTGTGTGCCGCGGGATCCGCGCATGCGCAGTGGCACCGGCGTCAAAGAGGACATGCGCAGTGACGCCGGCTCCAACCCGCGTATGGGCAATGGCCTCCCTCAATGTGTCAGCCCCGACGCAACATGGCATGGGAGTTCAGGAGCCAGCGCATAAGAAAATAGGCCCAGGGAGCGAGAGGCCGGCCCACCAATCGGTGGGCCCCGATCGCGGGTCAGGCCCCATCGGAGGCCCCCCCCCCCAGTGTCGTAGCCCCCTTTCGCCCTCCTACAGGCCACCCCCCCCCCAACCCTGCGAGCAGAGTTCCGCCAGCTGCAACCAGGTGTGGACGGCGTCGGTCAGACTCTGCCTTTTTAGAGCGGCTGCTCGGACCAGCTGGGCCGGAGAATCATCAGCCCGGCCGTGTAGAGCGGCCCGCGACCAGCGCCGCGCAGAGAATTGCGTGCCGGCATCGGGGCAGCGTGGTGCGGTTGCGGAGATTCTCCGGCCCACCACGGGGCTGGGCGAAACCCGCCCCAGGTCGCAAAGTCACAGGTTAAAACAAGAGAAGAAATCAAAGAGTGAAGATAAAATTGAAGTGCCATTATCAGAAACGATTTTTGATCAGATGGTTGAAAAAGAACAAGAACAGGTGGAGGATGAGGCGGATATTTTTAGTTCAGGAAAATTGGCGTAGTTACAACAGAAAGATGTCAAAATAAAACGGATGTATCAGAAAGCAAATACGGAAGAGGAATGTGAGTGTATGCCAGAGTGTTATTACCGTAAAAGTGATGTCTTGATGAGAAAATAGAAACCTTTACATATGCAGGCAGATGAAAAATGGGCAGAAGTTCATCAAGTAGTATTGCCGGTAGGGTAGAGAAAGGAAGTGTTGCGAGTTGCACATGAGGTACTAGTGGGAGGTCAATTGAGAATAAGGAAAACTCAAGCTAAAAAACGAAAACATTTTTATTGGCCTGGACTACGTAAAGATGTAGTTACATTTTGTCATTTTATGGGCAGCACGGTAGCATTGTGTATAGCACAATCGCTTCACAGCTCCAGGGTCCCAGGTTCGATTCTGGCTTGGGTCACTGTCTGTGCGGAGTCTGCACATCCTCCCCGTGTGTGCGTGGGTTTCCTCCGGGTGCTCCGGTTTCCTCCCACAGTCCAAAGATGTGCAGGTTAGGTGGATTGGCCATGATAAATTGCCCTTAGAGTCCAAAATTGCCCTGAGTGTTGGGTGGGGTTACTGGGTTATGGGGATAGGGTGGAGTTGTTCACCTTGGGTAGTGTGTTCTTTCCAAGAGTTGGTGCAGACTCGATGGGCTGAATGGCCTCCTTCTGCACTGTACATTCTATGATACATGTCACAGATGCCAAGTGATTATCGAGATTTTCCAGAGGATTGGGATAAAGGAATTCCATTTGTACTGTTTGCAATTAGTGATGCACCTAATGAGTCAACCAAATTCAGTCCTTTTGAACTAATTTTTGGTCATGATGTAAGAGGACCACTTAAATTGATTAAGGAAAAATTGGCGAGTGAGAAATTGGACATTACATTATTGGATTACATGTCAAATTTTAGGGAACGATTAAATAGAGCAGGTGAATTGGCTAGACAACATTTAAAAGTTGCACAAAATGTGATGAAACAGGTAGCGGACAAGAAATGCAAAGTTCGTAGTTTTGCCAGTGGAGATAAAGTTTTAGTATTGTTACCAGTGGTAGGTCAACCTTTAAAATCAAGGTTTTGTGGACCTTATCAGATTGAAAGGAAATTGAGGGAGGTGAATTATGTGGTAAAAACACCAGATAGAAGGAAGACTCACCGAGTGTGTCATGTGAATTTGCTTAAAACGTATTTTGAAAGGGAAGGAGAAAAAAAGGAGCAGTTTTTAATGATTCTAACTCAAAGTGACAAACCAAATCCAGATGACTGTGAAATTGACATACCTCAAATTAAATTGGAAAATGTAGATGGTCTTAAAAATTGGGATAAATTCTGGAGTTACCTTCCAGAGGAAAAACGGACTGACCTGAAAGAGTTATTGATATCACATGGGTAAGTTTGTAGAGATAAATTAGGAAATACTAAAATGACTATATATGATGTAGATGTGGGAAATGCTGTTCCAATCAAACAACATCCTTACAGACTAAACCTTTTAAAATTGGCACAGGTTAACAAAGAGATTGAGAGTATGCTTAGAAATGGCATAATTGAAGTGGGTTGCAGCCAATGGAGCTCACCCATAGTGATGGTGTCTAAACCAGATGGTACCCAACGGTTGTGTGTGGACTATAGAAAGGTTAATGCAGTTAGAAGAACGGACTCTTATCCTGTCCCACATTTGGAAGATTGCATTGAGAAAGTGGGACAATCAGCTTTTATTTCCAACCTGGATTTACTTAAAGGTTACTGGCAGGTACCTTTATCCAAAAGGGTGAAGGAGATTTCAGCTTTTGTGACTCCAGATGGTAGATACCAATTCAAAGTTATGCCATTTGGCATGAAAAACACCCCAGCCACATTTCAACGGTTAACTAAGAATGTTGTTTCAGGATTACCCAATTGTGAGGTATACATCGATGATCTGGTAATTTTCAGCCAGACATGGAAAGAACATTTAAAACATCTGATTGAGTTATTTGATCCACTTCAGGAGGTGGGTTTGGTGACAAACCTAGCCAAAAGTGAATTTGGAAAAGCCCAAGTCACTTTTCTTGGCCATACAAACGGACAGAGTCGAATGGTCACACGGGATGTGAAGACAACAGTTATTGAGGAGTTTCCAATACCCCTGACACGAACGGCAATAATGCAATTTCTTGGCATGAGTTGATTTGATCGAACATTTGTGTAAATGTTTTGTAGCGTGGTTGCTCCACTGATGGACTTGCTGAAGAAACGTCAAAAATTTCAGTGGACAGCAGAGTTTCAACAGGCATTTGACAGCCTGAAAGCTGTGATAACCAATGCTCTTGTGTTGGAGAATTACAAGGGACTCTGTGATCAGATTGAACTAAAGTATCTAACTTTAAAGAGAAATGCCGAGGCGTAGAGAAATGGACGGATCGTGCAAAGACCTTCTTGTTCAAAGAGACTGTCAATCGAGAAGGATTCCTGTTGGAGGAAAATGGATTGTATTATTATAAATGTGTTAATTTTGGGTGATTTCAGAGTGATAACTGCTTTCATTCGAGAGTTTAAACCTGATCTCTGTGTTAAAAGGGTTTTCTGGATGATGTTTGGGAATTTATCAAGGGTTATCTGTCGAGTACTGTATTCTTTGGGGATTTATTGGTGTTGATGGTTGTTAAGATGTTTACTGAGGGTTTATAAAGTGATAACTGGTTTCATGAATAAACATTGTTTTCATTTCAAAATACAGTAACACTGTTGAATAACACCTGAAAGGCAGGTCCATGTGCTCCACATAACCACAATAAATTCAAAGTTAAGGGTCAGGTGAACTCCATGATACACTGGGGTTCTCTAAACCCTGGACCTTAACAAAGCTTGAGATTCATGATTGTTACTGGAATATGTTGTGTTCAAACTTAATATGTAATTCAATTGTATTATGATCACCAATTTCCAGTTGATCTTTGACAGTGGCATTACTCACTAACACTGCCACATTGCACAATCCTCAATCTAAAATAGCTTTAGTTAGTTCCACAATAAATTGCTTCAGAATACTGTCTCAAAAACATTCTCCAAGCTCAACTTCCATACCATCTTTGCCAATTTGATTAATCCAGCCTAAATGAACATTAAAGTCTCCCACAGCTATTACATTGGCTTTGTTCTGAGCTCCAATAATCTCTTGCTTCATACTCTGTCCAATAGTATAATTACTGTTAGGGTCCTTTAAACTACTCCCACCAGTATTTTCTGACCCTACTCGGATAGGATTATCTGGCCGCGCCTGCCAGGAATCTAAAATTTGCTCCAGAGGTCAACAGACATTTGAATCGTTCATCAAGTTTTCCAAGCTGCCCATTACGATTCCTGCAGTGTGCTCAACCAGGCGGTTTACCCCCTAATCATCCATTCAAATTCTACTTCCACATTTCCTGAGCCAAGATCCTTTCTCACGAATGTCCTCGTATCATCCCATTATCAGGACAACCTTCCCTTCTTTTCCATTCTGCCTGTCTTTATTTCCCAACCTGATCACCTTGTAACCATGACTCAGTAATGGTGATTATATCAAAACCATTTATGTCATTAGTTCATCCACGTCATTGTGAATTCACTGTGAATGCAGGTATAGTGGGTGTAATTTTCCAGTCCCCTGGGCGGAGGGTTTAATGGCAGGTGGGAGCTGAAAAATTAGTGTCCTATTGACAGAAAATGATGACAGGGTCCTGCACTCCTGCTCGCCATGGCAGGTCACCATTCCCACCAAAGGCTTGTGTGAAACTAATTTGCATCCTGCTAATATGTTGGAGATGAAGGCCCAACCAGAATTGTTCCACCACACCACTCGATTGTCTGTGACACCAGCAGGACATGGAGACGTGGAGATGTTGGGACTTGCCTGAAGAATGCCAGGGGAAGCCTGTGGAGATCAGAATTGGGGCCTCCAGTGACCCGTGACTCTGAAACATGCAGATGGATCATCAAACCTCAGAGTCTTCCAGGAGGTCCATCCAGTAACTTCATTTTTTTTAAATGATTATTCCCAGCACAGATCTTCTTCTCTGATGTACTACATTGTTAAAATCTTTATCCGTTCTTGCGTCACTAAGCTTGTCTTTACCCAAATCAATATACTTTTCTATTGCCTCAACTTTTACTGCAGACTTCTAAGTCTTCCTGCACCCACATTTTCTTCCCTTCCGTTAGTTTAAAGCCATTTCCCCCTAATCTGACCATACTAGCTGGTGCACTCTCATGTTTTCAGGCTCTGCCTTTCCTGTCACACTTTGGTTATCATTACCTATATAATTACCCTGTTGCTCTTTCTCATTAGTTTTCCCAATCTCCACACATGAGTCCTTTAGCCTCCTCGATTCTTTATTTTGCAGCCCTCATTACATGATTCGGAAGGAAACAGGCCCCAAGGCTGTTCAGGTGAAGATTATTGCAATAGTACAGCTCTCTCTTTCCCCAGTACTGGTGCCAATGTCCCATGAATTGACACCTATTTCTAACACACTGATCTTTCAACCACGCATTCAACTCTCTGATCTTATTAATCCTATATCAATTTGTTCCTGCTTTTCAATTTAGAACCTAACTATTCATATTCCCTCAGGACCACCCGTTTCTTTGTCCTACCTATTTTGTTGGTACTCATGTGGGCAATGATGCCAGGATCCTTCCCCTCCCGCTCCAGGTTCCACTGAGGAGATATCCTAAACCCTGGCACTAGCCAGGCAACAAAGCCTTCATGACTCATGGTCTTAGTTGAAGAGAACAGAATCTATCCCCCGAACAATACTGTCCTCTACTCAACTATATTCTCTTTTATTCCCGTTAGTTGAATGGCTTAATGCACCATGTGCTATGTTCATTTTGCTCAACCACCCTGCCGTCTCTGGTCTCCTCCAGACACTCTACAAGAATCTGTTAGATAATTTTGGGTTCTGATGCTCCTCCATTGCTACCTTTTGGGTCCCCATACCTGCATCACTTGCATTCACACCTTCTTGCTTCTCATCATGGAGAGAGTCAGAAGGAACTAGTCTAAGGGGTGTGACTGATTCCTGGAACAAAGTAACTTGCCAGGGGATTTGTGACTCTAAGTCGCTGGCGCACGCACATGTGAGGTGTGACGACCAGGAAGTGCGGGCGTTCATGCATGCGTACTAGAAGCGCGTGCCGTTCAAACTCCCAACTGTTTTTTTTCTGTCAGCTTAAAGCTCTATATTGCTGAATGAAAAGTCCAGCTACAATGCTAATTTGGGCTACTTACCCGGATATTTGGTGAGTTTTTACACCTTTTTATTTACATAGACATTTTTCAGTCTACGGAGGCAGGAGCTATCGGGAGACAATTCTTTGGGAGGTTAAAGTTTTATATAATTTGTGCTTAGTGTTTATAAATATGTTTAGAATACAAATAAAACAAAAGGAAGATATATACTTTTTTTTTAAACTTCGGCTTGTCATGAGGCTGTTAATTCCATTAAAAGGATACTTTTACTGTCACAGAAGGTGACTTCTTTTTTAAACCTTGGTTTGTCCTGAGGATGTTAATTCCTTCCATCAAAGGAACTATAATGGATAGAATGTGATGATCACTCGCTAATGGGTACGATTGTCCACCTGAGCTACTCCATGTTACTGGTCACGGGTTCTGTGGGTCCTTGCGTGGCTGATGAGCCTGATCCTAGCACACATCTTCAATCACTCACTTGGCAGGAGTTTCCAAAAGGTGGGATCGGTCCTTGGATGCAAAGACGCTGGTATTCCTTTCCCAGTCTCCTTTTCCGTACCTTCTCTTGCCATTGGGTGTTCTCGAAGAGTTGTGACTCTTCAATTAGGAGGTTCCTCCAAGTAGGTCACTTCTGAGGCATTGACATCTTTGTTCCATTTCTTCAGGTAAAACTAGAAGGTGTCTTTGAAGAGCTTCCTTTGCCCTCCTCTTGTTTGGGATCCTTCCTTGAACTGAGTGAAGAAGATTTGCTTTGGTAGTCATTACTCTGACATCCTAAGCATATGGGTGGCCCAGCAGAGTTGGTTTCAGATAATCATGGACTCGATATTGGTTCTATTGATTCCTTCAAGGACACTAATGTTAGCACGCCTGTCCTCCCTCTGATTCGGAGCTAAAGTACATTTGGATTTCTCAATGTATTTTAAGATGAATTGTTTATGAGTCTCCCTGATGTAATGTTCATTCTCAGAAGCCTCAGTGATTACTTCAAATGCTTTAACAAAGTTTAATGCCTTAGTCGATATATGTAAGCCTCCTGTAAGCTAATGTGAACTATCTGTCCAACAGGTATTGCAACAAATCAGTCACCCACCCTTAAGAGTGTACTGCCAAAGGACATCCTGAAATGATGTCAGAGGAGGTGCGTTCCAGTACACTGAGCTTCAGCAGCTGCTGCTTTTGGATGTTGAGCTTCTCAATTAACAATTGCCAAAACCCTACTTCCCCCACTTCCCTTTACAAATAGATGGGATCGTTGTGTTTAAATGAGAAAATATATTTTATTGCAAGAAATTTATAAAAGTTGAGGCAGTTTTACATCATTGTTCAGCTGATAAAGATAAATGTTATGTTAAATGTTAACTGGTTTCAAAGTTTTGTATTTATAAAATTATTTTTGTGAATAAATGTTTTACATTAAACTTTACAAGCTTCTCTCAAAGTCTTACTGAAACATCAGAACACATCATTTAATTGAGATAATTATAAATGAATAAGATAATTAAAGTAAACAAGACAGAAACATCTTTAACATGGTGGCACACTAATTAGCACTGCTGCCTCACAAAACCAGGGACCCGTGTTCAATTTGGACGTTAGGTGACTGTGATGTTTGCACATTCGCCCTGTGACTGCATGGGTTTCCTAGAACCATGGGACAGACCTATAGAATTCCTACAGCGCAGAAGGAGGCCATTCAGCCCATCAAGTCTGCACGACCCTCTGAAAGAGTACCCGACCTGGGTCTTCTCCCCAAAATCTAACCTGTACGTCCCTGGACACTAAGGGGCAATTTAGCATGGATAATCCTGCATATCTTTGGACTGTGGGAGGAAACTTACTTTAAAGGATTCAACAACAATAGTAATGCCGGTTTTAAAGAAAGAGCAAAAAAACTGTTAAATAGAAAGTCTACAGGGGCAGCACGGTGGCACAGTGGCACAGTGGTTAGCACTGCTGCCTCAAGGCACTGAAGTCCCAAATTCGATCCCGGCTCTTGGACACTGTCCGTATGGAGTTTGCACATTCTCCCTGTGTTTACGTGCGTTTCGTCCCCACAGCACAAAGATGTGCAGGGTAGGTGGATTGGCCACGCTAAATTGCCCCTTAATTGGAAAGAATGATTTGGGTACTCTAAATTTATTTTTTAAAAGTCTACGTCCCTTTAAAACACTTGGTAAAATAGTTGCCTGATGTCTTCTATCTAAATCTGCTGTTTAAATACCTGCCCTCAATGGACGGTCCCCAAGCTGGCACGGACATAAGGGCGTGGAGCTGCACTTCTTCTGAGCTCCGCTGGAGCCTGCAGAGACCAGGGCCGGGATTCTCTCCTACCCGGCGGGGCTGGGGGTCCCAGCGTAGCGGAGTGGCGCCAACCACTCCGGCGTCGGGCCTCCCCAAAGGTGCGGCATTCTCCGCACCTTTAGGGGCTAGGCCTGCGCTGGAGTGGTTGGTGCCACGTCGACTGGCGCCAAAACCAGCGCCAACGGCCTTTGACGCGAAAGGCCTTCGCCGGTTCGCACATCCGCCGGTGCGTCAGCGGCCGCTGATGTCACCACTGGCGCATGCGCAGTAGGGGGGTTCTCTTCCGCCTCCGCCATGGTGGAGGCCATGGCGGCGGAATAAAAAGAGTGCCCCCCACGGCACTAGCCCGCCCGCCGATCGATGGGCCCCGAACGCGGGCCAGGCCACCGTGGGGGCACCCCCCGGGGTCCGATTGCCCCGCGCCCCCCCCAGGACCCCGGGGGTCCGCTCTCGCCACCAATCCCGCCGCCACCAGAGGTGGTTGAAACCACGTCGGCAGGATTGGCCTCTCAGCGGCAGGACTTCGGCCAATCGCGGGCTGGAGAATCGCCGCAGGGGGCCCATCGATTCCCGCCCCGCCAATTCCCGGGTGGCGGAGAATTCCAGCTACGGCGGGGGCGGGATTTACGCCAGCCCCGGGCGATTCTCCGACCCTGTGGGGGGTCGGAGAATTTCACCCCGGGACTCTGGAGGCCCCAGGCTGTCGAAGAGGAAGGAAAGTTGGACGCATCATCGGAGTGCAGGTAAGTGTGGAGATTTCACTTTTATAATCGGCGGCCCATGGCTTCCTGCTGCTAGCAGGAAGTTATGGGCATATAAATTTAAGGAAACACTTATATCTCCCCAGTACCAGTTTCAGCCACTACTCCCATTTACAGAGATAAACTCTTAAAACTCACCAATCACATGCCTGCTCACCTAATTATTGCCTTTGAACAGTTACCAGAGGCTGAAAGAAGGTTTAAAAAGCAAACCTCATTCCCCCCCTCCCCCCAGACTGAATCCCAATTTGCACTAAATGTCCAAGTTACCACTCATTCCTCGAGGTCAGTCCTCCTCATCTCCACTCTGTGCTCTCACTCTGATTGTTGGTGAATTGGTTTCCACAGCTATCTGCATCTACTGCCTTCTGACCACATGTATCTGGAGGATCTCCCTGGTGTATACAGGATATTTCCCCTCCTGCCCACCTCCTCCAATAGGACCTCTGGTGTTGCACTCAAAAACCTTTGGAACCCAGGTCAGTTCTGGGTTGCACAGCACCCTGCATTAAAATACTGTTCCTGAAGGCATTTTGTTTGGAACACTATAGGAACACCAAAGGAAGTCAAAGGCATGGTGGTCAGAATAGGAATTTTGTGGGGGACTGCGAGTTAAAATGGTGCACCATGGACAGATCAAGATTACATGTGGGCTAGGAAGGGGTTTGCTGGCCATGCAATAACTATTCTGCGTTTAGTCTCATCAATGGAGAGGACCACAGCGTGGAGGGTCAAGAATTGACAGAATTTATTGTACTGGCCAACACTGAAGAATGACATTCACTGCTTTTTTCTTTTTTCACTTTTATCTCCTTCTCTTGAAGCAGAGTCTCACAGAGGCAATTAACGGCTAGTGATGAAGTTGACCCTGCACTGTTTTGCTTTTGTAGCCTTTTTTCATGTGTGAGTCTGAAGGCTGATGTTTCAGCATAGATTGGATTGTGGGAAAAATAGTGGATGTGACTGATCTGGAATTCGCATGATGTCCCACAGCTCGGGGTTGCTGGATAAGAGTCAGGAATGCGAACCACAATGACTTCTCCGGCGATTGACTTCCTACCCTACGCCCCACATCCCTCACCCCACCCTGAGCTCAGGTTGTGGAGGCCAATTCTGCACTTCTCCCATCATGCCGGACAAGTTTGCCAAATTCAACACAAACGAAACTTCTAAATATTACACAGCAAGATTAGTCATCTTTGAAATGGTTCAAAAACAAATAGATTGTGAAGGCATCAGCATTCTCCACTGCCATGTTACATTCCCCTGAATACTGCATGGTTGATCTGTGTGTTGATTCCTTACAGTTAATTCTTTAGTACTCTCATGATGGGAGTGGGGAGACAGCAATATTAAAACGGATTTCTGAAAGGGGAATATCTACGGTCAAAACAGGGGTCATAAAAGCTTGAGGAAAAATAGTTTGTTCTAACAAGCCACAGCTTGTGTGTACCAACATGAATTCATGGTTTCTCCAATTTGGTAATCACAATTTAGAACAAGCCACAAGGATAGCTTTGCATTTCACAACTGGAGATTATACTTAAGTTGTCAACAGTTGTGCCAAGAAAGTTTGATGTTTCCAATAACCCAGCAAGTAAGAACTATTTTTCTTTCCTGTTGCTAATAAAATACATTTGATTAGCTGCAGAAATGTCCATATCTTTAATAAATAGCAGTTGCCAAGGATTTACTGTCGAAGCCAACAAATCCCTGGTGCTGTGGCAATGCTTTTCCATTCATGGCGTGATGTGATGTGATGCACTTAATAATGGGGCAGTGTTATTGAAAACATAGAAGTCACAGATGTAGATTGTACGTTTAATTGATAAAGTAAGTGTACCGTATATAAAATTGACTTTGGTTAAAGATGATTCTCTTCAAAGTACTGTTGTCAAAACAATTCTAGGAAACGGGATCATAAACCGCAAGACTCAAACTTTCCAGATCATTGGAGACACCTAATGCAAAATGTGGGAGAGATATATATAGGGGATGCAAAGTTTGGTTCCTAAGGGCCTACATTTCGTGAAGCGGTAGGCGATGGTTCATCGTGCAGTGACTCAAAATAATAGGCCGTAACTTCAGTCAGCTTGTGACTCTGATCCAAGTTTTTTTATGTTGAAATCCAGCCGTTCCTTTCTTGTCCTACCTTCTGACTCAGGCAGGGCGAGACAGTGTGATGTAACGATTTCCCAAGGCCTTCTCTCAAGGGTGGCTGAGTTGGAGTTGAGGAAGACACCCATTTTTTTTAATGGCCCTGGCTGCTGGAAAGCAGATATGTTCAAAGGTCCAATTTTAAGAAGCCGGGGGAAGGCAAGTGGGTTGAATTGGGAAGGAGGGGGTAACCATTGAGATGGATGGATGTTGAGTGGTCAGTGAGGGTGGGGGGCAGGGTTTCAATGGTCGGGGAGTGATCAGCAGAAGAAGCAGGTCATCGGATGGTGGTCCGTGGGGGAAGAGTGGTAGTCAGGGGTTGTTTTCATGAGGGTTTGTGGAGTGGGGTGGGGTAGACGGGGTTACTGTGGGGAGTCAGAGGGAGACACTGATAAGTTGGAAGTGGATTTAATTCTTCAAAATGTTGTGTAACTGTGACTGTAAGACGGTCAGAACCATCCAAAGTTTGTGATTTAAATCACAGAATTGGGTATTTCCTATTGTAGGCAATTTTCCAATGGAACTTCGAAATTCCCAGACACTTGGCATGCAATACTTATGTGGAGACTTCAAGGGGAGTTTCCCAGTGCATTTTTGGGATACCTCCCAGGTATGAGACCCTGGGAGCTCAAAAGTTATAATTTTCCACATCTAATACTTGCCAGTTTTGTTCCTGTTTCCTACTTTTATAAATATTGCTTAAAGACCACGGCCGGGATTCTCTGAGCCCGCACCGGGATCCTTGCTTCCTCAATCTTACGTAAGCTTCCTTCTTCCTCTTGACTAGAAGCTCCACTTCTCTTGTCATCCAAGGCTTTCACCTTACCATTCCTTCCTCGTCTCAGTGGGACAAAAAACTGTCCAGCACTCGTAGCACGTGTTCCTTAAACAACCCCCACAAATGCAGGACATCTCTCTTTCCTTCCATTTCTTCCACCAAGACTGCCAGTGCAGCATCTGCAAAACATGGTGCACCCTGGTCAGCCATTATTCTTCTTTAAATATTTTTTTATTCTCCTGCTTTTTCACGTTTTCTCCCAAATTTACACCCAACAGTAAACAATAATCAGTAACAAATGTAGTGTCAATCCCCATATTAATAACAGCGATCCCATCCTCCCACGAAACCCCAGACATTGGCCCACATGTTAACATAAACAAATGACAGAAAGGAATAAAGAATCATCCATAGCAACCGTTAACACATACAGTCCCCCTCCCCCTCCCCCCAACCCTCACAGCCCCCAATCCCCCTAAATGTTTGATGTGAACACCCATGAATTGTAGAACCCCTTCATCCTTCCCCTCAGTTCAAATTTGACCTGTTCAAGCGTTAAGAATTCCAGCAGGTCCCCCCGCCACGCCAGGGCACAGGGTGGAGAGATTGATCTCCACCCTGACAGGATCTGCCTTTGGGCGATCAACGAGGCGAAGGCTACAACATCTGCCTCCGTGCCCGTTTCCAACCCCGGCGGGTCCGACACCCCGAATATGGCCTCCCGGTGGCCCAGGTCCAGTTTCACGTGCACCACTTTAGAGATTACCCTAAAAATCTCCTTCCAGTTGTTATGGGTCAGGGTTTAGAGAACCCCAAAGTGTATCATGGAGTTCACCTGACCCAGAACTTCTAATAGATTGTGGTATGGGGAGCACACGGCCCACTCTACAGGTGTGGTACAGCAGAAAAGGACAAGTATTTTTTAAAGCAAAACAATGTTTATTCTATGAACGCAAGTTAACCTTTTTAAAACAAACAGTGAACATCTAAACAACCATTAATTCAAATACAGCTCCCAAAGACTACAATCCTAAGTAACCCTGTAAGCTGTCCTTTTAACATCCAAAAGACTTAACAAACCTTCAAACAGGAGCAATTAGGTTTACATTCAATACTGAGACCGTTTACAATTCTGGGTTCACCAAATGATCCATAGATAGTCTTTGGATGGCAGAGATCAACCGTACAGCTCTTTGTTTAAACTTCAGATGCAGCTCACTGAAAAACACACACACCCAAGCTTTTCTCAAACTGAAACTAAAAAGCAGAAGTAGAGCTCAGCTCCACCCACACTTCAACATCACTCCAGTAACATGAGCAGCTCCATTTCTTAAAGGTACATTTCTTAAACACTCATTTCTTAAAGGTACCCTCACATGACACAGTAATCCTCCAGCTTTGGACAGGACCAAAACATATGAACGTGGTTTGCGGGGCCTCCCCCGCAATGTTCACACACATCTTCTACCCCCTCAAAGAGCCGGCTCATCCTCGGCCTTGTAATGTGTGCCCTATACACCACCTTCAGCTGTATCAGCCCCAAACCTCGCACTCGAGGTGGAGGCGTTCACCCTCCGGAGCACCTCATACCAGAACCCCTCCTCCATACCCTCTCTCAACTCTTCCTCCCACTTTGCCTTTATCCCTTCTAGTGGCGCCTTCTCCCCCTCCAAAATAGCCCCGTAAACCGCCGATACTACCCCCTTCTCCAGTCCCCCTGTCGTCAGCACCTCCTTCAGCAATATGGAAGCTGGCTCTACTGGGAAGCTCTGTATATCCTTTCTGGCAAAGTCTCGAACCTGCATTTTTCTAAATATTTCCCCCTGCTCCAGCCCATATTTCGCTCCCAGCTCCTACAATCTCGTAAAACAACCCCCAAGAAATAAATCTTTTAGTGTTCTAATTCCTTTCTCCTCCCATCTCCGAAAATTTCCATCCCACTTCCCTGGCTCAAATCTATGGTTACCCGAATCGGCATTCTGGTCAGCCATTATTGATTCAAACACAGCAATTCAGAGAAAACAGCCGCCGTGCACCCCCGCCCCCTCCTCCCCATCCTTTTAGAGTTGCACGAGAGCTTCAAGCAGCACATGGTACTCGGGATACTGGGCCTCCTTGCTGACATGGGCAACCAATGAGCATTGTGGGAAGTGCCGTCGGAACACAGAAATCATTGAAATGAGTGATGAACCATCAATTGAACACGAGACGAGTTGCTGTACAAAAGTAGGCTTTAATAAGCTAGATGTTAGCCCTGCGGTCGACTACAGTAAATGGCCGACTGCCAGGCATGCTGGGTATTTATACCTCACCCGGGAGGCGGGGTTAACTCAACCTCTCGACCAATCGGGGTGCCATCACATGACTTGTCTCAACCAATCGGTCGAGAGGCACATGACCCACCAGGGCCAATGGTAAGCTGGTGTTCTGCACCAATGGCAGGCAGCTATGTTAATCATACCACCACAATGAGTAGACAGAATAAAGGTAACATTTGCCCCTACTGCAATCAACAAGCACAGGTTAATCTGCGTCACAACCCCTTCATCCTGTTTTCAGGGTTATCCAGATTAAGAGCCATGGATTCATATCAAGCCTTAATTCACTAGGTGTTCTCTCAGTCCACCTCAAAAAGGATTGGAGAAGCCCACATAGGAAATACATGAATATTCAGTACCCAATACAAGGGGATACTATTGTTCCATCCATTATCTGCACAACTCTATAGTTTGTTTGTTGTGGTACAGACACACACACACACACATACCACTAAACGTGAGGCATTCATATTACTTACAAAAGATTTTCATTACTGCACCTTGAAGAGTTTCTAAGGCAGGACTCTCAAACGGTTCTAACTATTTACTGCACAACATTACTTACCTCCCCCCATCTTAAATGCTGTAAGAGGAGCAGTTGGATGAAGGGCAGTCTTACACATTGCAAGTCTCTATGGGACCCCTTCAGACTTGACCAGGCAAATATAATACTTCTATTGTATCTACTATTAAATCAGTGTGAGGGCTTTGACCTACTCCGTTTCTAACCTAGATGGGTTCACTTCACTTTGTATAACCTGACCGCCCAGGGCTTCCCAGGATCAGTATACCAATGGTGACCTAACACAGCCAATAGACCAGCACAAAACATTCCAGCAGAGAAATCCTGAACTCATGCAATGTGCCGGCCTCAGCTAGATTGTAGGAGTGTCTCGTAACCTGAGTGTGGTTGTTTTATCAGGATCTAGGTCTGAGAGACAGAAATGGCATGTTGCATAAGATCTTGGAATGCGATTTAGTTATGCAAAGTCATTGGTCAATAGCCATAGAGATAGTAAATGGGAACAAAGGTGCCAAGAATTCGACAGGTAAAATTAATAATCCTGCTTCACTGCCTGCCACATAACTAAATATTGTTCTGCTCTGGGTGTCAGGTCCTGATAAATCTTTACTGCCACGGGTTCTTCAAGCCATAATTTTCTACTTTGCAACTGTAACCATATAACTCTGCTCCACATTACAGTTTGCTCAGGCAGAAATACACAGGCCACATTTTTAAAAATATATTCAGTTCATTCAAACATAAAGTGAAAGAAATAGGAATTGGGATAGAACATTTGGCCCTTCAAACCTGTTCCGTCTTTCAACAAAATCATGGTGGTGTGTGAGAGGGGGCAGAGCGGGGGGCAGAGCGGAGAGAGCGGGGGGGCAGAGCAGAGAGAGCGGGGGGCAGAGCAGAGAGAGCGGGGGGGCAGAGCAGAGAGAGCGGGGGGGCAGAGCAGAGAGAGCGGGGGGGCAGAGCAGAGAGAGCGGGGGGGCAGAGCAGAGAGAGCGGGGGGGCAGAGCAGAGAGAGCGGGGGGCAGAGCAGAGAGAGCGGGGGGCAGAGCAGAGAGAGCGGGGGGCAGAGCAGAGAGAGCGGGGGCAGAGCAGAGAGAGCGGGGGGCAGAGCAGAGAGAGCGGGGGCAGAGCAGAGAGAGCGGGGGCAGAGCAGAGAGAGCGTGGGCGGAGCAGAGAGAGCGGGGGCAGAGCAGAGAGAGCGGGGGGCAGAGCAGAGAGAGCGGGGGGGCAGAGCAGAGAGAGCGGGGGGGGCAGAGCAGAGAGAGCGGGGGCAGAGCAGAGAGAGCGGGGGGCAGAACAGAGAGAGCGGGGGGGGCAGAGCAGAGAGAGCGGGGGCAGAGCAGAGAGAGCGGGGGGGGCAGGGCAGAGAGAGCGGGGGCAGGGCAGAGAGAGCGGGTCAGAGCAGAGAGAGCGGGGGCAGAGCAGAGAGAGCGGGGGCAGAGCAGAGCGAGCGTGGGCGGAGCGGAGAGAGCAGGGGCAGGCAGAGCGGAGAGAGCAGGGGCAGAGCGGAGAGAGGGGTGACAGAACGGCGAGAGCGGGGCAGTGTGGCAAGAGCGGAGTGCAGGATAAAGCTGTGAGAGTGGAGTGCGGTGCAGAGCTGAGAGAGTGTGTGATTTTATACCTCAAATCCATTTTCCTTAAACCCCATAGTACTTAATTCAGGGCTCCCAGTGGAGTTGTGGAATGAGCAATTGGGGTTGTGAGCTCTTTCCGTTCCATGGCAGCAATGGTAACCATGGAGAGGAGATTCAGATGGAACAGTCCTTGGCTCCGATGCCCCTTGACGTGTGTCTGCACAGTTTTATTCTTCGCTTGCTTTGGTGGCTGTGCCTAATAAAATGAGCTCCAATGCTCCAAGCGAGCGTGCAAAATAGTACGTGAAGAACACAGCGCTGATTGTTCTCCAAGCCCCAACCCCACCCTCATAAACCTCTTCCTCACTCTCACAGCTCTCTCCCTCTGACCCCCTCACAAATACACTCCACCTGCTTTACAACTCAACCATCCCACTCCTCTCAGAAATCCCACAGCTTTATCCCTCCTCCATAAATCTCTAACTGTTCTCACAGATGTACCCCCTCCCAGCCCTCCCCCCATGCACCTCCACCCCATCTCTCTCACAGTTCTTCCGTTAACTCTGCCCTCCAGCTCCACCCCTAACCCCACACTCCACCCCCCCACCAAAATCGAGATATACAGCAGGCTTGTTTGTTAACTGACCGGCCTGCTCCCGTTGATGAGATCAGGATCCCGCCGTAGTGTGGCGGGAAACCAATAATCACCACTTGCCCAATCCTCATACAATTAACGGGAGCGACCCCGGTACTAATGGTCCCCTGTGACCTAGCAGCCTCCCGAGCAAGTGGTCACGCGGGCGCCCATTAGTACTCCTTTTTAAAAATGTGAAGCTGGGGGAAGGGCTGCGGTGGAACCCAAGGAGGTGAGTAGCCATCTTTGCTCCTGGGTAATGAGCCTTGGGGCACAGGGGTTGCTGCCCCGGTCCTCGGAGGGGGGTGAGGAGGAGACCCCGGGGGGGGGGCCAGCTCGGTCGGGATGGGCCGCCATGGTTGGGGGGGGGGGGGGGAATGTCACAGAGCGACCTAGAACCCACGGATGAGTCATTGCAACCTCGTCTGATCCCATTCTGGGGGCAACCCCAGCCCTTGCTCCACCGAGTACCCATAACACCCACTGACTGCAGAGGCTTCTGGCCGCGTGGCTGAAGGCTATCGGAGTTTGACAGTCAGAGTTAAAGTGAGCACTTCACACAACCCAAGTGGATTCCAGTGCGTAGACGTGCCATGTAGCATGTGGGAATTTTAGCCTAGAATCCCAATCCGCCCCTGGTGCTGGGACACAGTGCCCGGGACACAGTGCCTAGACACTGTGCTGCAACACTGAGCCTGGGACACTGAGCCTGGGACACTGTGCCTGGGACACTGTGCCTGGGACACTGAGCCTGGGACACTGTGCTGGAACACTGCCTGGGACACTGTGCCCGGGACACTGTGCTGCAACACTGTGCTGCAACACTGTGCCTGGGACACTGAGCCTGGGACACTGTGCTGCAACACTGTGCCCGGGACACTGTGCTGCAACACTGTGCTGCAACACTGTGCCTGGGACACTGAGCTGCAACACTGTGCCTGGGACACTGTGCCTGGGACACTGTGCCCGGGACACTGTGCTGCAACACTGTGCCCGGGACACTGTGCTGCAACACTGTGCCGGGACACTGTGCTGCAACACTGTGCCTGGGACACTGTGCCTGGACACTGTGCTGCAACACTGTGCCCGGGACACTGTGCTGCAACACTGTGCCCGGGACACTGTGCTGCAACACTGTGCCCGGGACAGTGCTGCAACACTGTGCCTGGGACACTGTGCCCGGGACACTGTGCCTGGACACTGTGCTGCAACACTGTGCCCGGGACACTGTGCTGCAACACTGTGCCTGGGACACTGTGCTGCAACACTGTGCCTGGGACACTGTGCCTGGACACTGTGCTGCAACACTGTGCCCGGGACACTGTGCTGCAACACTGTGCCTGGGACACTGTGCTGCAACACTGTGCCCGGGACACTGTGCTGCAACACTGTGCCTGGGACACTGTGCCCGGGACACTGTGCTGCAACACTGAGCCTGGGACACTGTGCCTGGACACTGTGCCTGGACACTGTGCTGCAACACTGTGCCCGGGACACTGTGCCCGGGACACTGTGCTGCAACACTGTGCCTGGGACACTGTGCTGCAACACTGTGCCTGGACACTGTGCTGCAACACTGTGCCTGGGACACTGTGCCCGGGACACTGTGCTGCAACACTGTGCCTGGGACACTGTGCTGCAACACTGTGCCTGGACACTGTGCTGCAACACTGTGCCTGGGACACTGTGCCCGGGACACTGTGCCCGGGACACTGTGCTGCAACACTGTGCCTGGGACACTGTGCTGCAACACTGTGCCTGGGACACTGTGCTGCAACACTGTGCCCGGGACACTGTGCCTGGGACACTGGGCTGCAACACTGTGCCCGGGACACTGTGCTGCAACACTGTGCCTGGGACACTGTGCTGCAACACTGTGCCCGGGACACTGTGCTGCAACACTGAGCCTGGACACTGTGCTGCAACACTGTGCCCTGGACACTGTGCTGCAACACTGTGCATGGGACACTGTGCCTGGGACACTGTGCTGCAACACTGTGCCCGGGGCACTGTGCTGCAACACTGTGCCTGGGACATTGTGCCTGGGACACTGCTGCAACACTGTGCCCGGGACACTGTGCCTGGACACTGTGCCTGGGACACTGTGCTGCAACACTGTGCCTGGGACACTGTGCCTGGGACACTGTGCTGCAACACTGTGCCTGGGACACTGTGCTGCAACACTGTGCCTGGGACACTGTGCCTGGGACACTGTGCTGCAACACTGTGCCTGGGACACTGTGCCCGGGACACTGTGCTGCAACACTGAGCCTGGGACACTGTGCCTGGACACTGTGCTGCAACACTGTGCCTGGGACACTGTGCCTGGACACTGTGCTGCGACACTGTGCCTGGGACACTGTGCCCGGGACACTGTGCTGCGACACTGTGCCAGCGACACGGTGCTGCGACACTGTGCCCGGGACACTGTGCTGCGACACGGTGCTGCGACACTGTGCCCGGGACACGGTGCTGCGACACTTTCCCCGGGACACGGTGCTGCGACACTGTGCCCGGGACACGGTGCTGCGACACTGTGCCCGGGACACGGTGCTGCGACACTGTGCCCGGGACACGGTGCTGCGACACTGTGCCCGGGACACGGTGCTGCGACACTGTGCCCGGGACACGGTGCTGCGACACTGTGTCTGGGACACGGTGCTGCGACATTGTGCTTGGACACTGTGCTGCGACACTGTGCTTGGACACTGTGCCCGGGACACTGTGCTGCGACACTGTGCCCGGGACACTGTGCTGCGACACTGTGCCCGGGACACTGTGCTGCAACACTGTGCCTGGGACACTGTGCCTGGACACTGTGCTGCAACACTGTGCCTGGGACACTGTGCCTGGACACTGTGCTGCAACACTGTGCCCGGGACACTGTGCTGCAACACTGTGCCTGGGACACTGTGCCTGGACACTGTGCTGCAACACTGTGCCTGGGACACTGTGCTGCAACACTGTGCCCGGGAAACTGTGCTGCAACACTGTGCCCGGGACACTGTGCTGCAACACTGAGCCTGGACACTGTGCTGCAACACTGTGCCCGGGACACTGTGCCTGGGACACTGTGCTGCAACACTGTGCCCGGGACACTGTGCTGCAACACTGTGCCCGGGACACTGTGCTGCAACACTGTGCCCGGGACACTGTGCTGCAACACTGTGCCCGGGACACTGTGCTGCAACACTGTGCCCAGGACACTGTGCTGCAACACTGTGCCCGGGACACTGTGCTGCAACACTGAGCCTGGGACACTGCGCCTGGGACACTGAGCCTGGACACTGTGCTGCAACACTGTGCCCGGGACACTGTGCTGCAACACTGTGCCTGGGACACTGTGCTGCAACACTGTGCCCAGGACACTGTGCTGCAACACTGTGCCCGGGACACTGTGCTGCAACACTGAGCCTGGACACTGTGCTGCAACACTGTGCCCGGGACACTGTGCCTGGGACACTGTGCTGCAACACTGTGCCCGGGACACTGTGCTGCAACACTGTGCCTGGGACACTGTGCTGCAACACTGTGCCCGGGACACTGTGCTGCAACACTGTGCCCGGGACACTGTGCTGCAACACTGTGCCCAGGACACTGTGCTGCAACACTGTGCCCGGGACACTGTGCTGCAACACTGTGCCCGGGACACTGTGCTGCAACACTGTGCCCGGGACACTGTGCTGCAACACTGTGCCCGGGACACTGTGCTGCAACACTGAGCCTGGACACTGTGCTGCAACACTGTGCCCTGGACACTGTGCTGCAACACTGTGCATGGGACACTGTGCCTGGGACACTGTGCTGCAACACTGTGCCCGGGGCACTGTGCTGCAACACTGTGCCTGGGACATTGTGCCTGGGACACTGCTGCAACACTGTGCCCGGGACACTGTGCCTGGGACACTGTGCTGCAACACTGTGCCTGGGACACTGTGCCTGGGACACTGTGCTGCAACACTGTGCCTGGGACACTGTGCTGCAACACTGTGCCTGGGACACTGTGCCTGGGACACTGTGCTGCAACACTGTGCCTGGGACACTGTGCCTGGGACACTGTGCCCGGGACACTGTGCTGCAACACTGAGCCTGGGACACTGTGCCTGGACACTGTGCTGCAACACTGTGCCTGGGACACTGTGCCTGGACACTGTGCTGCGACACTGTGCCTGGGACACTGTGCCCGGGACACTGTGCTGCGACACTGTGCCAGCGACACGGTGCTGCGACACTGTGCCCGGGACACGGTGCTGCGACACTTTCCCCGGGACACGGTGCTGCGACACTGTGCCCGGGACACGGTGCTGCGACACTGTGCCCGGGACACGGTGCTGCGACACTGTGCCCGGGACACGGTGCTGCGACACTGTGCCCGGGACACGGTGCTGCGACACTGTGCCCGGGACACGGTGCTGCGACACTGTGCCCGGGACACGGTGCTGCGACACTGTGTCTGGGACACGGTGCTGCGACACTGTGCTTGGACACTGTGCTGCGACACTGTGCTTGGACACTGTGCCCGGGACACTGTGCTGCGACACTGTGCCCGGGACACTGTGCTGCGACACTGTGCCCGGGACACTGTGCTGCAACACTGTGCCTGGGACACTGTGCCTGGACACTGTGCTGCAACACTGTGCCTGGGACACTGTGCCTGGACACTGTGCTGCAACACTGTGCCCGGGACACTGTGCTGCAACACTGTGCCTGGGACACTGTGCCTGGACACTGTGCTGCAACACTGTGCCCGGGACACTGTGCTGCAACACTGTGCCTGGGACACTGTGCCTGGACACTGTGCTGCAACACTGTGCCTGGGACACTGTGCCTGGACACTGTGCTGCAACACTGTGCCCGGGACACTGTGCCTGGACACTGTGCTGCAACACTGTGCCCGGGACACTGTGCTGCAACACTGTGCCTGGGACACTGTGCTGCAACACTGTGCCTGGACACTGTGCTGCAACACTGTGCCTGGGACACTGTGCCCGGGACACTGTGCTGCAACACTGTGCCCGGGACACTGTGCTGCAACACTGTGCCTGGGACACTGTGCTGCAACACTGTGCCTGGGACACTGTGCTGCAACACTGTGCCCGGGACACTGAGCCTGGGACACTGCGCCTGGGACACTGCGCCTGGACACTGTGCTGCAACACTGTGCCCGGGACACTGTGCTGCAACACTGTGCCTGGGACACTGTGCTGCAACACTGTGCCCGGGACACTGTGCTGCAACACTGTGCCCGGGACACTGTGCTGCAACACTGAGCCTGGACACTGTGCTGCAACACTGTGCCCGGGACACTGTGCCTGGGACACTGTGCCTGGGACACTGTGCCCGGGACACTGTGCTGCAACACTGTGCCTGGGACACTGTGCTGCAACACTGTGCCCGGGACACTGTGCTGCAACACTGTGCCCAGGACACTGTGCTGCAACACTGTGCCCGGGACACTGTGCTGCAACACTGAGCCTGGGACACTGCGCCTGGGACACTGAGCCTGGACACTGTGCTGCAACACTGTGCCCGGGACACTGTGCTGCAACACTGTGCCTGGGACACTGTGCTGCAACACTGTGCCCGGGACACTGTGCTGCAACACTGTGCCCGGGACACTGTGCTGCAACACTGAGCCTGGACACTGTGCTGCAACACTGTGCCCGGGACACTGTGCCTGGGACACTGTGCTGCGACACTGTGCCCGGGACACTGTGCTGCAACACTGTGCCTGGGACACTGTGCCTGGACACTGTGCCCGGGACACTGTGCTGCAACACTGTGCCCAGGACACTGTGCTGCAACACTGTGCCCGGGACACTGTGCTGCAACACTGTGCCCGGGACACTGTGCTGCAACACTGAGCCTGGACACTGTGCTGCAACACTGTGCCCTGGACACTGTGCTGCAACACTGTGCATGGGACACTGTGCCTGGGACACTGTGCTGCAACACTGTGCCCGGGACACTGTGCTGCAACACTGTGCCCGGGACACTGTGCTGCAACACTGTGCCCGGGACACTGTGCTGCAACACTGTGCCTGGGACACTGTGCCTGGGACACTGCTGCAACACTGTGCCCGGGACACTGTGCCTGGACACTGTGCCTGGGACACTGTGCTGCAACACTGTGCCCGGGACACTGTGCTGCAACACTGTGCCTGGGACACTGTGCCTGGACACTGTGCTGCGACACTGTGCCTGGACACTGTGCCCGGGACACTGTGCTGCGACACTTTCCCCGGGACACGGTGCTGCGACACTGTGCCTGGGACACTGTGCCCGGGACACTGTGCTGCAACACTGTGCCTGGGACACTGTGCCCGGGACACTGTGCTGCGACACTTTCCCCGGGACACGGTGCTGCGACACTGTGCCCGGGACACGGTGCTGCGACACTGTGCCCGGGACACGGTGCTGCGACACTGTGCCCGGGACACGGTGCTGCGACACTGTGCCCGGGACACTGTGCCCGGGACACTGTGCTGCGACACTGTGCCCGCGACACGGTGCTGCGACACTGTGCCCGGGACACGGTGCTGCGACACTGTGCCCGGGACACGGTGCTGCGACACTGTGCCCGGGACACGGTGCTGCGACACTGTGCCCGGGACACGGTGCTGCGACACTGTGCCCGGGACACGGTGCTGCGACACTGTGCCCGGGACACGGTGCTGCAACACTGTGCTTGGACACTGTGCTGCGACACTGTGCCTGGGACACTGTGCTGCGACACTGTGCCCGGGACACTGTGCTGCGACACTGTGCCCGGGACACTGTGCTGCGACACTGTGCCCGGGACACTGTGCTGCGACACTGTGCCTGGACACTGTGCTGCGACACTGTGCCCGGGACACTGTGCCTGGACACTGTGCTGCAACACTGTGCCTGGGACACTGTGCTGCAACACTGTGCCCGGGACACTGTGCCTGGACACTGTGCTGCAACACTGTGCCTGGGACACTGTGCTGCAACACTGTGCCTGGGACACTGTGCCTGGACACTGTGCTGCAACACTGTGCCTGGGACACTGTGCTGCAACACTGTGCCTGGGACACTGTGCCTGGGACACTGTGATGGGACACTGTGCCTGGGACACTGTGCTGCAACACTGTGCCTGGGACACTGTGCCTGGACACTGTGCTGCAACACTGTGCCTGGGACACTGTGCCTGGGACACTGTGCCCGGGACACTGTGCCTGGACACTGTGCTGCAACACTGTGCCTGGGACACTGTGCCTGGATACTGTGCTGCAACACTGTGCCTGGGACACTGTGCCCGGGACACTGTGCTGCAACACTGTGCCTGAAACACTGAGCCTGGGACACTGAGCCTGGACACTGTGCTGCAACACTGTGCCTGGGACACTGTGCCTGGGACACTGTGCCCGGGACACTGTGCTGCAACACTGTGCCTGAAACACTGAGCCTGGGACACTGAGCCTGGACACTGTGCCTGGGACACTGTGCTGCAACACTGTGCCCGGGACACTGTGCCTGGGACACTGTGCCTGGGACACTGTGCCTGGACACTGTGCCCGGGACACTGTGCCTGGGACACTGTGCCTGGGACACTGTGCCCGGGACACTGTGCCCGGGACACTGTGCCCGGGACACTGTGCCCGGGACACTGTGCCTGGACACTGTGCTGCAACACTGAGCCTGGGACACTGTGCTGCAACACTGTGCCCGGGACACTGTGCCCGGGACACTGTGCCTGGGACACTGTGCCTGGGACACTGAGCCTGGGACACTGAGCCTGGGACACTGTGCCTGGACACTGAGCCTGGGACACTGAGCTTGGACACTGTGCTGCAACACTGTGCCCGGGACACTGTGCCCGGGACACTGAGCCTGGGACACTGAGCCTGGACACTGTGCCTGGGACACTGAGCCTGGACACTGTGCTGCAACACTGTGCCTGGGACACTGTGCCTGGGACACTGTGCTGGAACACTGCCTGGGACACTGAGCCTGAAACACTGAGCCTGGGACACTGAGCCTGGACACTGTGCCTGGGACACTGTGCTGCAACACTGTGCCCGGGACACTGTGCCTGAAACACTGAGCCTGGGACACTGAGCCTGGGACACTGAGCCTGGGACACTGAGCCTGGGACACTGAGCCTGGACACTGTGCCTGGGACACTGTGCCCGGGACACTGTGCCTGGGACACTGTGCCCGGGACACTGTGCCTGGGACACTGTGCCTGGGACACTGTGCCTGGACACTGAGCCTGGACACTGTGCCTGGGACACTGTGCCTGGACACTGTGCCCGGGACACTGTGCCTGGGACACTGTGCCTGGGACACTGTGCCTGGGACACTGTGCTGCAACACTGAGCCTGGACACTGTGCCTGGGACACTGTGCTGCAACACTGTGCCTGGGACACTGTGCCTGGGACACTGTGCCTGGACACTGTGCCTGGGACACTGTGCCTGGGACACTGTGCCTGGACACTGTGCCCGGGACACTGTGCCTGGGACACTGTGCCTGGGACACTGTGCCTGGACACTGTGCCTGGGACACTGTGCTGCAACACTGAGCCTGGACACTGTGCCTGGGACACTGTGCTGCAACACTGTGCCCTGGACACTGTGCCCGGGACACTGTGCCTGGACACTGAGCCTGGACACTGTGCTGGAACACTGTGCCCGGGACACTGCGCTGCAACACTGTGCCCTGGACACTGTGCTGCGACACTGTGCCCGGGACACTGTGCCTGGGACACTGTGCTGCGACACTGTGCCCGGGACACTGTGCTGCAACACTGTGCCCGGGACACTGTGCCTGGGACACTGTGCCCGGGACACTGTGCCTGGAACACTGTGCCCGGGACACTGTGCCTGGGACACTGTGCTGCGACACTGTGCCCGGGACACTGTGCCTGGGACACTGTGCCCGGGACACTGTGCCTGGAACACTGTGCCCGGGACACTGTGCCTGGGACACTGTGCTGCGACACTGTGCCCGGGACACTGTGCCGGGACACTGTGCCCGGGACACTGTGCCCGGGACACTGTGCCTGGACACTGTGATGCAACACTGTGCCCGGGACACTGTGCTGCAACACTGAGCCTGGGACACTGTGCTGCGACACTGTGCCTGGGACACTGTGCTGCAACACTGTGCCCGGGACACTGTGCTGCAACACTGTGCCTGGGACACTGCGCCTGGGACACTGAGCCTGGACACTGTGCCTGGAACACTGAGCCTGGGACACTGTGCTGCAACACTGTGCTGCAACACTGAGCCTGGGACACTGTGCTGCAACACTGTGCCTGGGACACTGTGCTGCAACACTGAGCCTGGGACACTGTGCCTGGACACTGTGCTGCAACACTGTGCCCGGGACACTGTGCTGCAACACTGTGCCCGGGACACTGCGCTGCAACACTGTGCCTGGGACACTGAGCCTGGGACACTGTGCCTGGGACACTGTGCCTGGGACACTGAGCCTGGGACACTGTGCCTGGGACACCGTGCCTGGGACACTGAGCCTGGGACACTGTGCTGCAACACTGTGCCTGGGACACTGAGCCTGGGACGCTGTGCTGCAACACTGTGCCTGGGACACTGTGCTGCAATACTGTGCCTGGGACACTGTGCCTGGGACACTGTGCTGCAACACTGTGCCTGGGACACTGAGCCTGGGACACTGTGCTGCAACACTGTGCCTGGGACACTGTGCCTGGGACCCTGTGCTGCAACACTGAGCCTGGGACACTGAGCCTGGGACACTGTGCTGCAACACTGTGCCTGGGACACTGAGCCTGGGACACTGAGCCTGGGACACTGTGCTGCAACACTGTGCCTGGGACACTGAGCCTGGGACACTGAGCCTGGGACACTGTGCTGCAACACTGTGCCTGGGACACTGAGCCTGGGACACTGAGCCTGGGACACTGTGCTGCAACACTGTGCCTGGGACACTGAGCCTGGGACACTGAGCCTGGGACACTGTGCTGCAACACTGAGCCTGGGACACTGTGCCTGGGACCCTGTGCTGCAACACTGAGCCTGGGACACTGAGCCTGGGACACTGTGCTGCAACACTGAGCCTGGGACACTGTGCCCGGGACACTGTGCCCGGGACACTGTGCCGGGACACTGTGCTGCAACACTGTGCCTGGACACTGTGCCTGGGACACTGTGCCCGGGACACTGTGCCCGGGACACTGAGCCTGGACACTGTGCTGGAACACTGTGCCTGGGACACTGAGCCTGGACACTGCGCTGCAACACTGAGCCTGGGACACTGAGCCTGGGACACTGTGCTGCAACACTGAGCCTGGGACACTGTGCCCGGGACACTGTGCCGGGACACTGAGCCTGGGACACTGTGCCTGGGACACTGTGCTGCAACACTGAGCCTGGGACACTGTGCCTGGGACCCTGTGCTGCAACACTGAGCCTGGGACACTGTGCCTGGGACACTGAGCCTGGGACACTGTGCTGCAACACTGAGCCTGGGACACTGAGCCTGGACACTGTGCCTGGGACACTGTGCCTGGACACTGTGCTGCAACACTGAGCCTGGGACACTGTGCCTGGGACACTGTGCCTGGGACACTGAGCCTGGACACTGTGCCTGGGACACTGTGCCTGGGACACTGTGCTGCAACACTGTGCCTGGGACACTGTGCCTGGACACTGTGCTGCAACACTGAGCCTGGACACTGTGCCTGGGACACTGAGCCTGGACACTGTGCTGCAACACTGTGCCTGGACACTGTGCTGCAACACTGTGCCCGGGACACTGTGCTGCAACACTGTGCCCGGGACACTGTGCCTGGACACTGTGCCTGGGACACTGTGCCTGGACACTGTGCTGCAACACTGAGCCTGGACACTGTGCCCGGTACACTGCGCCTGGACACTGTGATGGGACACTGTGCCTGGACACTGTGTTCATGCCTGGGACACTGTGCCTGGGACACTGTGCCGGGACACTGTACAATACGCTGTGCCCGGACACTGCAGCCGGGACACTGCAGCCGGGACACTGCAGCCGGGACACTGCACCCGGGACACTGCACCCGGGACACTGCACCCGGGACACTGCACCCGGGACACTGCACCCGGGACACTGCATCATCACCATTCTTTCACAACTGGCTCTCTCTCTTGCTGGTATCACACTTGCCAGCTCTATTTATATAGCTGTGCTGCTAATGATTGATTTCCCCACCCCTCCCTCTCATTGGGGTAGCTCACATTCCTCAAGTAGCATGGGGTGACCAATTGTCCCCAGCCAATGGAATCAGGGCAGGTGAGAGCACTTACCAAATTGGCTAACTTCACATGTTACCATATTGCATTCTGTCTGTCATGTTCTTGCCCACTCACCCAACCTGTCTATATCCCTCTGCAGCTTATTTCCTCCTCGTTGTTAACTTCCTTATCTAATTTTGTATTATCAACAAACTCAGTTCCCTCATATATATCATTAATATTGATTGTAAATAGCTGATATCCAAGAGAAAAACGTAGAACCAACATGCAATTCTGCCTTCCATCTGATCGGTCGGCCACATGCACTGAGTACAGCACAGCACTTGGAAACTCTTCCCTCACAGCAGTAAGAAGCTCGGGCAGCTGGAGAATGTAGAGAAGACAATGTGGTTCTTGATTCAATGATAAACGTGGTTTGTGATCAAACCAGGTCAGGAAAGGCGAGTTCACTGGTGCGTTCACCCCATCCGGCTGTTGGTGTCACCCCATTCCTTACTCTGTCTTCTCAAGAAGTGCTCCTTCACATCACTCACCAGTCAAAATTAAATTGCAGCTGCACACATCCCTCTCTGTCTTTACACTTCCCCACATCCCCATCTGTCCATCCATCACTGACACTCACCCTCATCCTTATACAATGCCATGCCTCTCCCTCAATGTCATACTCAAAAAATATTCTTCATCCATGGTTAGAACCTGTGGTGAATGTAATATATGTGTATATATGATAATTCACACTGTCTTTGTAAAGCGCTGTGGCGCTATCCTACCAATTAGTACATTGGGAGTACTCAGGAACTTGTACTGGGCTCCACCCTTGGCTCCGCCCACGACTCCTCCCTCTAGTGCAGCTGTATAAATACCCTTGTCCAGAGTCAGCCTGAGTTCACTACGAGTTCATCAACGGGTAACAGGCTGGCTCTGAAGTAAGTTGATTAAAGCCTAGATTCACATCGGAAACACGTGTCTGGTGAATTGATGGTTCCATCTATTTAATCGACTTAAGAACAGTAAAGATCGATTATGGAATCGGCCCTCAAGCCTGGACGCCTGGAACTCGACCCACAGGATGCAGAGGCTAAAGAAATCTTCTCCCACTGGATCCGGTGCTTCAAGGCCTACCTGGCAGAAGCGAGCACAGCCGAAACGACAGAGGATCAGAAGCTAAGTCTACTGCACGCGAGGGTGAGCCACAGAATCTCTACGCAACTAAACTCGGCCAGTTCATATACTGCTGCGCTAGCAGCTCTCGCTAAACTTTATGTAAGGCCTATTAATGAAGTTTACGCTCACCATGTGTTCACGACTCACCGCCAGCGGCCTACAGAATCATTCGCCAAATTTCTAAGGGAACTCAATAATTTGTCCAATGACTGTAATTACCAAGCGGTTACCGCGGCTGAACACAGATACCTTGCTGCACGTGATGTTTTTGTAGCGGGCCTCAGGTCTAACTATTTGTGCCAACGACTGCTGGAAAAGGGGGCCCAGGACTTAGAAACGACTGTGGAAGCTGCTACCATGATGGAGGTCTCCTTCCGCAGTCTTAACACGTTCCCCGCAGACCCCGCGACCCAATCATGGGCCCCCGACCAGCGACTCCCCCAGGCCTGTGCTACGCGGCCGCCCAGCCACCACACTGCCCCAGCCAGCCACTATGCTGCTCCAGCCAGCCACTATGCTGCTCCAGCCTGCCATTTCTGCAGCCAGAACCAGCACCCGCAGAAGCACTGCCCGGCCCGCAACGCGACCTGCAGCAGCTGCGGGCGAAAAGGCCATTACGCAAGAGTGTGCCTCGCTAAAAGGGCCCCAGCTTCCAACTCCCCAGCGACTTGGAGTAATCGGTCCCCTCACTCGCAGGCCCGCGGGGCCCGAAACGCTGCAGCCTATGCCCCGACTCCGCCCCCTTCAGCCACGTGCGATCCATGGGGCCGCCATCTTGGAAAACCTCCACCACGCAGCCGGCCACGTGCGACTCATGGGGGCCGTCATCTTGGACGCCATCTTCCTCGCCTCCCGCCACGTGCGATCCACGGGCCCGATCGGCATCTCCGCGCTCGGACAACTCTGCGGAAGAATTCGAATTCGACTATGAACTCAGAGGGCAGTCATCACGGGGCCACTCCAGCACAGCTGATCGAGCCACCGACTACCCGCAACTCAGCGCGGTCACCCTGAACCAATCACGACCAAAGAATCTACGAAACTCGATGGCAGAGGTCCATATGAACGGGTACAAAACGCCATGCCTCTTCGACTCCGGGAGCACGGAGAGCTTCATACATCCAGACCTGGTAAGACGCTGTTCGCTCCCCGTTTTCCCCGTGCAGCAAACTATCTCGCTCGCTTCAGACTCCCATTCGGTCCAGATCCAGGGGCGCACCGTCGCGACACTCACAATCCAAGGCACTAGCTATTCGAAATTTAAACTCTACGTTTTGTCTGAACTCTGCGCGCGACTCTTATTAGGCCTAGACTTCCAATGCAACCTCAAGAGCCTCACCCTCAGCTTCGGAGGGCCCCTGCCCCCACTCACGATCTGCAGCCTCGCTACGCTGCGAATCCCCCCCTCCTCTCTTCGCCAATCTAACAAAGGACTGTAAACCCGTAGCCACTCATAGCAGGCGGTATAGCCAACAGAATAGGGTATTTATCAGAGCAGAGGTCCGAAGGCTACTCAGTGAGGGGGGTTACAGAGGCCAGCAATAGTCCCTGGAGAGCTCAGGCGGTGGTCATTAAGACCGGGGGAAAATTACGTATGGTGGTCAACTACAGTCAGACAATAAATAGATTTATGCTCCTCAACGCGTATCCCCTCCCCAGGATTACAGACATGGTAAACCAGATCGCCCAGTACCGGCTCTTTTCCATGGTAGATCTAAAGTCTGCATACCACCAGCTCCCAATCCGCCCGGAGGATACCACTACACGGTATTCGAGGCAGATGGCCGCCTCTTCCATTTCCTCCGGGTCCCTTTCGGCGTCACTAATGGGGTCTCGGTGTTCCAACGAGCAATGGACCGAATGGTGGACCAGTACGGGCTGCGGGCCACGTTTCCGTACTTGGACAATGTCACCATCTGCAGCTATGACCAGCAGGACCACGACGCAAACCTCCACCGTTTTCTCCAGACCGCACAGAATCTGAATCTCACGTACAACAAGGAGAAATGCGTTTTCCGCACAACCAGACTAGCCATCCTCGGCTATGTCATGGACAACAGAGTCCTGGGCCCCGACCCAGACTGTATGCGCCCCCTCTTAGAACTCCCTCTCCCTCATTGTCCCAAGGCCCTCAAACGTGCTTGGGGTTTTTTTCCTACTACGCCCAGTGGGTCCCTCAATATGCGGACAAAGCCAGCCCACTCTTTAGAACCACACGATTTCCCCTGTCAGCCGAGGCACGCCAGGCCTTCGACGGCATCAAGGAGGACATCGCCAAAGTGGTCATGCGGGCGGTGGATGAATCCACTCCATTTCAGGTAGAGAGCGACGCCTCAGAGGTAGCTCTTACAGCCACGTTAAACCAGGCAGGGAGACCAGTTGCATTTTTCTCCTGTACCCTCTCCGCTTCAGAACTCCGACACTCGAGAAAGAAGCAGAAGCCATTGTGGAGGCTATTCGTCACTGGAGGCACTACCTCGCAGGTAGGAGGTTCACCCTCATCACCGACCAAAGATCGGTTGCCTTCATGTTCGACAACTCGCAAAGGGGCAAAATTAAAAACGACAAAATTCTGAGGTGGAGGATCGAACTCTCCACCTACAATTACGATATTAAATATCGACCCGGGAAGCTCAACGAGCCTCTGGATGCCTTATCCCGCGGGACATGCGCCAGCGCGCAAATCGACCGATTAAAAGTCATCCACAATGACCTCTGCCACCTGGGGGTCACCCGGCTCGCCCACTACATCAGGGCCCGAAACCTGCCTTTCTCCAACGAGGAGGTAAAAGCGGTCACCAGGGACTGCCCGATCTGTGCGGAGTGTAAACCGCACTTCTATAGACCAGACAGGGCCCACCCGGTCAAGGTTTCTAGGCCCTTTGAACGCCTCGCGATTGATTTCAAAGGGCCACTCCCCTCAACTAACAAGAACGTTTACTTTTTAAACGTCGTAGACGAGTTCTCCCGTTTCCCATTTGCTATCCCGTGCCCCAACATGACCTCCCACACAGTCATTAGGGGCCTGCATAGCATCTTCACCCTGTTTGGTTTCCCCAGCTACGTACACAGCGACCGGGGTTCGTCCTTCATGAGCGACGAGCTGCGTCAGTACCTGCTCGACAAGGGCATTGCCTCGAGCAGGATTACCAGCTACAACCCCAGGGGGAACGGGCAGGTGCAGAGGGAGAACGCGATGGTCTGGAAGACCGTCCTACTGACCCTCCGGCCTAGAAAGCTCCAAGTCTCCCAGTGGCAGGAAGTCCTCCCAGATGCGCTCCACGCTATTAGGTCCCTTTTGTGCACAGCGACCAACCAGACCCCTCACGAGAGGCTCTTCATTTTTTTCCAGGGGCACTACCACGGGGGTCTCACTTCCGGCATGGCTGAGGACGCCGGGCCCCGTACTTCTGAGGAAGCACGTCAGGGCGCACAAAACCGACCCCCTTGTTGAAAAGATGCGCCTGCTCCACTCCAACCCCCAGTACGCATTTGTTGAGTTCCCTTACGGCCGTCAGGACACGGTTTCCCTCCGGGATCTGGCACCCACCGGATCCAGCGCCCCCTCTACCCCCACAGAAGGACCTCTCACCCTACACCCCATGCTGCCGCCCCCCTCGCGCTCCCGAGCCCACGAGCTCGCTCCACCAGTTCCGCGCACCCGCGCCGGCCAGCCCCCAGTCCCCGGTCGAACCAGGAGAGTATGAAGCTCGGATACAACCCTCCCTGGAGTCCGCCATCGTACCCCAGCACACAACACCCATCCAGTCACTGCAAGAGGCTGCAACCCCGGTTCTCCGCAGGTCACAGCGGACAATTCGACCACCGGACAGACTGACATTGTAGGCCACCACCCCAGCCGGACTTGATTTTTTTGCAGGATGTGAATGTGGTGAATGTAATATTAGCGTATATATGATAATTCACACTGTCTTTGTAAAGCGCTGTGGCGCTATCCTACCACTAGGGGGAGTAGCTCTGGGAGTACTCAGGAACTTGTACTGGGCTCCACCCTTGGCTCCACCCACGTCTCCTCCCCCTAGTGCCGCTGTATAAATACCCTTGTCCAGAGTCAGCCTGAGTTCACTACGAGTTCATCAACGGGTAACAGGCTGGCACTGAAGTAAGTTGATTAAAGCCTAGATTCATAGCGGAAACACGTGTCTGGTGAATTGATGGTTCCATCAGAACCCATGCCACAACACCCATTCATAGGTCTCTTCTTTCCCTCCTTGCAGGACAAGGGAAGGCAGGAAGACCTTTTAACTCACACTTCCCAAGTGAGCAAAACCAAGCGGGGCGGCACGGTGTCACAAAGCGCAGCACGGTGGCACAGTGTTAGCACTGCTGCCTCACAGCGCCAGAGACCCAGGTTCAATTCCGTCCTTGGGTGACTGTCTCTGTGCGGAGTTTGCACTTTCTCCCCGTGTCTGCGTGGGTTCCCTCCAGGTGCTCCAGTTTCCTCCCAAATTCCAAGGATAAGGGGTTGGTTTAGCACAGCGGGCTAAACAGCTGGCTTGCAATGCAGAACGAAGTCCACAGCGTGGGTTCAATCCCCGTACCAGCCTCCCCGAACAGGCGCCGAAATGTGGCGACTAGGGGCTTTTCACAATAACTTCATTGAAGCCTAACTTGTGACAATAAGCGTTTATTATTATTATGTGCAGATTAGGTGGATTGGCCATGCCAAATTGACCCTTGAGTTACTGGGTTACTTTGGGGATGGGGTCGGAGCATGGGCCTTGGTAGGGTACTCTTTCCAAGGGTTGGTGCAGACTCAATGGGCTGATTGGCCTCCTTCTACACTGTAGAGATTCAATGATTCTAAGAGCAGTTGGTGAAAGCAGAGGCAGCAGTGATGATTGTGCTTCAGAGGGCAGAGCCCTCTCCAAGCTCTGCTCAGCTGGGCACAGATGCCGTACCACAGGGGCCATCAGCAAAGAGAAAGATTGTTGCGCAGCAGAAGACAATGTGTGATGCACTGACAGTTCTTCAAAGTGGACTCAGTATATTACAGACAGTTTGGAGAAGTCAGCCTCAATCACGAGGGCCCTGAGACATCATGCGCTCCAAACAAATGGGTCCATCCACGTCTTTAGCACCACTGAACACCTACGTGTATGTCACCTTAAATGGGCTGAGAGATACCTGCCCCTTGTCTCGACAGGGATGCACTAATCTGCTCCAAAGCATTCACCAGTTTCCCAGCACAGTGACAGGCCGAAAGTGCAGCTCGTCGATGAGAGAGATGATGGTGAAAGTGGGGACTCCACTCAAAGCATTTTTACTTTCCTGTAACTCAGTCACCCGTTGAGTTGGGCTGAACGGGTGAGTAATGCAAGAGCCCAAATTCGGGCTCCGCGCCGAGCGCTCTGCCTGACTCGTCGGGCCTGGTATGACCCAGCAAGGGCGCGATCCAGATCCGAATATTTAAATGAGGCCAATAGTTCATTTAAATTCCCGGACGTCAGATTCACCAGGCACCCAGTACTCAACGGCTGTGCCTGCAAAACAACAGCAGGGTGCCATTTAGTACTGGTCCATACAAACGTAGACCATGTGTAACAACACCTGGGGGGTCTCCCAGGCCATTGGCAAATACTTGGCGGTCTGGAACAGGGCAGCATGGTACCCTGGCACTCCCCTTGGCACTTGGGACCTTAGCACTGCCAGCCTGTTGCCAGGTTGCCACTGCCAGGGGCCGGGCCTGGAGGGGCCTTGCCACTATCCTCGGGCCTCCTCATTCCTCGGGCCTCCCAAGGTTGGGGGGAGGATGAGGGGACATTTCAATAAAGCCTATTGGGGGGGCCTGAATGGGGGTCCAAATGGCGCCCCGATCTGCGAACAGCCTTTCTTGCTGGCGAGCAGAAAATGATTCTAAGCGCGGCCTTGGCGGAGGCAAACTCCCCAAATCCAAAATAAACGGCAATGTGCCGTTGAATAGCTGGGTATTTCTCGGTACTGCAGCTGCCGAGAAACACCCCACTGAACACGCCCAACAGTGGGCTTAGTTTGAAGTTTGCTGAATCGCACCTGTTATTTTTTTACTGTTGCTTATTATTGGGTGCTGGGTGATAAGTACCCTTTTAATTTGTTTGATGTGGACCATTGCGGGGAAGCTGAAATGATTTTGGTTTCAAGACTGTTTGATATCAGTGGCATTTGGTGAGGGGAAGGGATAGTGATATGGGTCCACTGTTGGAACCTTCCAGTGATAAGGGCATCCCTGGGAAAAATATGAGAAGCTGGTGATGCATTGCCTTCATCAACATTCTCGTCCTCCTCTTTATCTTTCTCTTCTTCCTCCAAATTGTTTGAGGAGAATCTGAGCACGTTGCCTTGTTCCTCCTGCATGTCCAGGCCTGGCTGATGTTGGTGATTATACAGAGTAGAGTAAATCATGACCATTTTGGAGATCCTGACCCAGCTGGTGAGAACTGAATGTTGCCTCCAGATCTGCTGGGACACCTGAAGTAGATCTTCAGTGTGACAATGGGCTGTTCAATCACTATCACACAATACAGCATTTGTTGCAGTGCTCTTGGGCGTCACTGTTGGGGTGTCATGAGGCAAGTTTGAAGTGAGCACTTCTTGTTGCCCAGCAGCCACCCTTAAATCTGTTTTTAGGTTCAGTGAGATTTAATTGGGGTCAGAGGAAAGTATCATTGGCAGCGTCCTGGGAATCATGCGCACACCTGAAGAAACATACGTTTGCACAGCAGCTGTAGACTGCTGGAGAGCCATGGCAACCTCTCTCCTGCTTTTGTAGGTAGCTGACTGGGGGATTCTGGAAATGTCTGCAATAGTTCCCAGAAAGGACCTAGAGACTAAAGCTTGAGGATTGTGGTTACTTTAACAGCCACTTGGTTACAGTTTAGAAGCAAGCTTTTTGGCCAATTGTGTCTATGCCTCTCTTCAGGAGCAATTCCACTCATCCCATTGTGATGAATATAAGAAATTGTGATATATTATGTTTTATATTTGTTGCAGTCATGTTATTAAAAATCTTAGTTTGAAATACATACAGGCAGTCTGTATAAATATGTGTTTAAGGAGTCGTAAAAATTAGGAATAAGTGATTTTAACCATTTACTTGTTTAGAAGGAAATTAGAAAATTGTTTATGTTTAGGAACTTCGCCGGGATGTAGATGATTTATGATGGATTGTGTTTAGTCCTAGTTAAGCAGGCCATGGGACATCTTAGTGGCAGGAGATTGGAGAATACCTTCTGGGGGATTCTCCATTGGCGGGATCTGTCACTTCGCCGGCAGCACACCCACGCCTGCGAGTTTCCCGACAGCGTGGGATGGCCACAATGAGAAACCCCATTTGCCAGCTACCGGAACGGAGGACCCACTGCTGGCAGGGGCTGCCTAAGCAGGCGTGGGTGTGCTTAGTTCACCTGAGGAAGGAGCAGCGCTCCGAAAGCTAATGTTTGAAACAAACATGTTGGACTTTAACCTGGTGTTGTAAGACTTCTTACTGTTATTTCTAAGCGGCATTTGAAATGGGTTTCTTACCTGGATTATAAAGTGGCAGCAGTAGATAGTGAGTGAAAGTTTTTTTACCCTTTTACTTAGAACTATTTTAACTGTTAATTGTAAAGCTATTTCTTTGTTGTTAATATGATTAATTATGGGCGCATTGTACTGCCATGCTGTGCCTGAAAAGCAGCTCACCATGGCGTAGTGTGGCTGATGGAAGCCAAGTGACCCCGCTCCTGGGATCTACCTGGCTTGCAATGCCTTGTGCGATCTCACGAGATAGTGCAATGTAAATCCCACCCACAATGGGCGGGTTTTAGCAAATCTACATATTGGAGTGAGACAGCTAGTCTCACTTTATTGTGCAGATTCCCAATGTACCCAAGACGTGGGATCTAACTCCTTTGTCTTGGAAACCTCATGTGAGTGCCATTCAGTAGGACTACATGCTGAAGGACCCTGAGACAAACATCAACTGCTGCTGGATCATCAACTCGGTGAAAGAAGCTCTTTGGTCTGACCAAAAAGTGCTGATCTTCCAGTGCAAAGAATTGTCCTTGACCGAATGTTGCAGACTGGCATATTCCAAGGTCCAGGACTACGT
The DNA here is from genome assembly GCF_902713615.1 of Scyliorhinus canicula. Taxonomy (NCBI): domain Eukaryota; kingdom Metazoa; phylum Chordata; class Chondrichthyes; order Carcharhiniformes; family Scyliorhinidae; genus Scyliorhinus; species Scyliorhinus canicula. The sequence continues at coordinate 154,922,219 of NC_052151.1, forward strand.
GCTGAGGGATGCACCCAAGCTTGGAGCAGCTGCTGCCAAGGCGCAAAGGGGAAAGACCACTGTGTAAGGTCTTCCCAGCAAATGTACACCGAGGGGTGGGTAACAGTGTAAAACCCCCTCGGTCTGGGTCTTCAATGCTCCAATGTATAAAAGAAACATGACAATGTAAATATTTAAGAAAGAACTGTAATATAAAGAAGGATATGTGTGTAATGTCATCCCAATTGAATTGAAGAAAGACAAGTGAATGTGTAACTTTGATGGAAATGTCAAGACAACTTGAAATGTTCTCTAATCTTTATTAGAGATTTTATGAATAAAGTATATTTTTTGAAAAAAAAAACCTACGTGCTGAGGGACGCACTCAAGCTTGGGGCAGCTGCAGCCAAGACGCAATGGGCAAAGACCACTGTGTAAGGTCTTACCAGAAAACGTACACTGAGGGGTGGGTGCCATTCAGTAGGACTACATGCTGAAGGACTACAGTGTAAAACCCCCTCGGTCTGGGTCATTAACACTCCAATGTATAAAAGAAACATGACGATGTGAATATTTAAGAAAGAATTGTAATGTAAAGAGGGATATGTGTGTAATGTCATCCCAATTGAATGGAAGAAAGTCAAGGGAATGCGTAACTTTGATGGAAATGTACAGTCAAGACAATTCAAAATGTTCTGTAATGTTTATTATAAATTTTATGAATAAAATATATTTTTTGAAAAATAAAACTGGTCTCCACAAATGGGGACCAGATGGAATGGCACTTGTGGGAGTCTCCCAGGGTATTGGAGGCCCTCTGTTGCATGCCCTTTGTGCAAGGTGCCACCTGGGCACCCTGGCACTGTGAGCCTGGCACCCAGGCAGTGCTGCCTTGGTGACAGCCTGGCACTGCCTTGGTGCACAGGTGGCACTGTGGGAGAATCCCGCCCCAAATTCCCACAGGAGAGGTGCCAGGGGATTGGAGGACAGCTAATGTGGTTCACTTTTCAAGAAGGGTGGTAGAGATTAATCAGGGAAATGCAGACTAGTGAGTCTCACATCAGTGGCAGGGAAACGATTGGAGAAAGTTCTAAAGGAGAGAATTAATCTTCACTTCGAGCGGCCATGTTTGATTCGGGGTAGTCAGCATGGCTTCGTCAGAGGAAGGTCATGCCTGGCGAATTTGATTGAATTTTCTGAGGAGGTGATTGGGTGTGTAGATGAGGATAGTGCAGTTGATGTAGTTTATATGGATTTGAAAAAAAGCATTTGACAGAATCCCAAATGGGATACTGATAAAGAAGGCAAAAGCACGTGGGACCCAGGGTAACTTGGCAAATTGGATCTAAAACTGGCTTAGTGGTAAGAGACAGAATGTGGTGGTAGAAAGCTGTTGGAGTGACTGGAGGTTGATCTCCAGTGGCATACCACAGGGATCAGTGCTGGGTCGCCCCTTGTTTGTGATATATATAAACACGATGGGTTGGATTCTACGTTTCAGTGGCTAAGTGCTGGCTGAAAAGGAGCATTTGCAGGCGCTGTACCATGGCAAAATCGGCGCCAAACCCTCACTGATTCTGAAAACGATGAGGGGCTTGCAGCCTCGCCAGGTAAAACCCCCGGCTCCTGCACCAAAATCGGCCGGAGAGTAGCTGGCTCCGTGGCCCACATGCACAGGGCAGCGAGCTGCAGCGGTCGCTCCATACAACATGGCACCGGCCTTGTGCGGACCCGACCTGCCAAATGCGACCCTATAGGCCACCCTTTGGCCACCCCCACCAGTCCCCCCAGTCCTTGTAGAAGCCCCTCTGGCGAGAAGCACGGATCCCGGCCGAGTGTGGCGCCGCTGGACACAGTCCACAGTCGCCACGCCAGATTCCCGACCACTCAGACCGCACATCAACCATGCGGTCGGCAATTCAGCCCATTGAGGGTGGAGCATCGCAGGAGAGACTGACGATAACGCGCCAAAGCCATTTCAGTGGTGTGCGCCACGCGACACAATGACGCCATTCTGGAGGGGGAGGAGGCTCGAAAACTGGCTTCAAACCGGCTCTGATTTGGGCGTCGGAAGGGATTCTCCGCCCGATTGCTGATTACGATATCAGTGCAGGGCAACGGAGAATCCCAAACGATAGATTAGAATGCTGGGGAGGATGATACGATAGTTTGCGGTTAACAGCAAGATTGGTAGGATGGTTAATAGTGAGGAAGAAGGTTTTAGGTTGGATCAAGATATAGACGGGTTGGTCAGATAGGCAGATCAATGGCAGATGGAATTTAATCCTGAAAAGTGGAAGGTGTTGGACTTTGGAAGGAGTAACAAAACAAGGGAGTATTCAATGAATGGCAGGACACTGGAAATCTGAAACAAACAGAGGGATCCTGGGGTGCTGGTCCACCGATCACTGAAGGCGGAAGAACAGGTTAATAGGGTAGCTAAGAAGTCATACGGGGCACTTGCCTTTATCATTCATGGCATAGATTATAAGATCTGAGAAGTTATGCTGTAGCTGCACAAAACTTTGATTAGGTGTTATGGGCCAGGGTTTAGAGAACCCCAAAGTGTATCATGGAGTTCACCTGACCCACAACTTTTAATAGATTCTGGTATGGGGAGCACACGGTGTGGTACAGCAGAAATGGAAAAGTTTTTTTTTAAAGCAAAACAATATTTATTCTATGAACTCAAGTTAACATTTTTAAAACGTACAGTGAACATCTTCGCAACCATTAATTCAAATACAACCCCCAAAGAATACAACACTAAGTATTCTTTTAAGTTTTCCTTTTAACATCCATATGACTTAAAAACACCTTTTACCAGCAGCACATCAGGTTAAAGTCACTACTGAAAATATTTATAATTCAGAATTCACCAAATGATCAAGAGATAGTATTTTGATGGCAGAGAGATCAACAGTACACCTGCTTTGTCTCGCTTCAGCTCCAACACTGAAAACAAAACTAAAACACACCCTGCAGCAAACAGCCTAAAACGAAAGTAAAAAGCTGACAGACAGCTCAGCTCCACCCACTCTCTGACATCACTGCAGTAGTAAACACCCATTTCTTAAAGGTACTCTCACTACAGGTATTTATACACACACTTTTGTGAGGACCACGAAGAATCCAGCACGAGTTGAAGGATAGAAAGAATTAACATTTATTCACAAGAACATATATATATACTGTTTGTTTCCTCGATGCAGTCAGGACCTGCTACAATTACCTTCACTATTCTGGAATTGGGAAAGAAAATGAAATCAACCAGCGTTCTTGCTGGATGGATGCGTGTTATCATAGAATTTACAATGCAGAAGGAGGCCACTCGGCCCATCGATTCTGCACCAGCTCTTGGAAAGAGCACACTACCCAAGCCCACACCTCCACCCAATCCCTACAACCCAGTAACCCCACCCAACACTAAGGGCAATTTGGACACTAAGGGCAATTTAGCATGGCCGATCCACCTAACCTGCACATCTTTGGACTGTGGGAGGAAACCGGAGCACACGGAGGAAACCCACGCAGACACGGGGAGAACAGTTAATTGGTTAATTAGGTGATGCAGCCACTAACGTGGTTGGATTACCCTGATGCCACCACTATCAAGGCCAAGGTAGAAATTTCACCTGACATTCTGACCCCACAATTAAATTCCATCACCACAGCCTCCGGCCCAGTTTTCTATTTGATGCTTTTACAGTCATTGTATCAACTAATTTGGGAAAATTCATTCCTTCGTGTAAAGACTCATACGTTATAGAGAGCAACTTATGCAAGATACTGCTTAGTGCCTGATGCCTATGGAATGTACCATAACAAGAGCGGCTGCCTGCAGGAGAGATGTAGTGAAAACTTGGCCAAATATTAAACAAAGGCCTGCTTTAAAAAATGCCATTTGATATTAGAACTCAGCTCAGTGGTAACACTTTCTCCTCAATTGGGTGGTACAGTGGCATCGTGGTTAGCACTATTGCTTCACAGCGCCAGCAACCCAGGTTCGATTCCCGCTTAGGTCACTGTCTGTGCGGTGTCTGCACGTTCTCCCTGTGTCTGTGTGGGTTTCCTCCGGGTGCTCCGGTTTCCTCCCGCAAACCCTGAAAGACGTGCTGTTAGGTGAATTGGACATTCTGAATTCTTCCTCAGTATTCTTGAACAGGCGCTGGAATGTGGCGACTCGGGGATTTTCACAGTCACTTACTGCAGCGTTAGTATAAGCCTACTTGTGACACTAATAAAGATTATTAATGTGAAACAGTTGGCCACGGGCTCAAATTCCATGCAAGAGGCATGAGTACCTAAACCAGTTTGACACCTCAGTTACTGAGCATGAGCAGAACTCCAGAGGTGACACTCGGTTGGAATATTGAGCACTGGAAGAGTCGCATTGTCGCATTTTAATGGGGTGAAGGTGGATGGATGGAGTAAAAATATGGATCAACCATGATCTCATTGAATGGTAGAACAACCCAGAGGGGCTGAATGGCCTACTCCTTATCAAAGGTCCTGGTGCACTGCTCAATATTTAATCCTCGACCAATGTCATTTAAAGCATGCTGTCAGTGGGATTGTGGGAAATACCCAGGAAACATGACCACTGAATACAATCTTGCTCAATATTCAAATCGGGACACTTTGCAGCAAGGGTCCCTGGATTGCAATTGAGAGTAGAGACTCTAACCTAGGAATCTTGTGCCTTTAGAAATAATCAACGGCAGGATTGTGTCCGGGTCCCTTACACTGGCTGTCAGGATGCCAGCCTGGGATGTCTTCCCAGAGGCCGCCGAGCCCACTGCCCAATCAGAGGAGAAAACCCTCCACAGGCTGACTGGCAGACCACCGGTCGGCGGGGTGAGGGTGTGTGTGTGTGTGTGTGTGTGTGTGTGGATACAGGAAAGCTGTGTCCAGGCAACAGCCAGGCTGGGCCTTCAGTGGGAACAAACTGGTAGCATCCCCCTAGCAGTTCACAAGCAGCAGTTTATTATTTCATAGAATTTACAGTGCAGAAGGAGGCCATTCAGCCCATCGAGTCTGCACCGGCTCTTGGAAAGAGCACCCGACCCTATCCCCATAACCCAGTAACCCCACCCAACACTAAGGGCAATTTTGGACACTAAGGGGCAATTTATCATGGCCAATCCACCTAACCTGCACATCTTTGGACTGTGGGAGGAAACCGGAGCACCCGGAGGAAACCCACGCACACACGGGGAGGATGTGCAGACTCCGCACAGACAGTGACCCAAGCCGGAATTGAACCTGGGACCCTGGAGCTGTGAAGCGATTGTGCTATCCACAATGCTACCGTGATGCCCTATTTAGCTTGTTCCCACGGCTAGCATTTGTTGGGGATGAACAGTCTTTGGGAAGATCGCCTGGAGGCGGAAACCGGTCCGCTGATCCAACGCGAATATTTCTAACTTTCCTCATAGTCCTACCTTCAAGCCCGCCACCCCCACAGGACTGGGAAGATTCCAACCTGTGGTAGTGGTGACAAGCATAGATACATTAAAGTGGAAGTCAAATAAGTCCTTAGGGAAGAAAGGAATAGAGGGATAGCCCGACAGAGTTTAATAGTTAACCACCATCATAGACCATTTAAGCCCAATGGTCTGTTTCTGGGCTGTAAATTCTATAACCTGGTCACTCACTGGCTTGAACTCACTGAGGCACCAGGAACGTCTCATTGCCAGACATTTTATCCAAATTACCATTTCATTTTATCAAATGCAGCTTTATATATGTTTCTATAAAGGATACCGTAGGATTTTCTCTTTTTGCTTTGATCTTCTCCAAGAATTCATTTTCTTGTCTTCCATTCATGTGGCCTTCTCCTTTCTACACCTCCACACATTACCACTCCTGTCAGCACCCTTGTCCAAGCCACTGCATTGTACATGTCTTTATTTGATCTATGACCATCTGTGCCGAATCCACAACTCCTTGTCCCTGAGTCTTGCCCTCTGACCTGCAAGAAAATGCCAGCAATAACAACAGTTCATCTAAGCTACACGGCGGTGTGTTTCCTGTTGATGTCGTCAAACATCCACCCATGCCAAAATGGCTGTGTTGCTTTTTGAAACGGTTAGAAGACATCACAATTTGAAAAGTCTTTGCTTGTTGAATAATTAGCTGTCAGGCCTCAGTGTGTGGAAGTGCGGTTGGAGCCAGATGAGCAGAGAATTAAATGTTTCTCAACAAACACAAGTGAAGAAATCAAAGCAGTCACTATAATCAGTCTTTCTCACTTTGAACTTAAGAAAAAGAAACAAATGTTCAGGCCTTTGCGTTAAAGCTAACAGCTAAGATTACATGTGAATTGAGGGTGAAGGTGAAGTGGGCTGTGGAAACTTGCTGGTGGAAGGAACCTGCTGGGACTTTGCTAGTAACTGCTAAGCAACAGACTGTCCCCCGCGTCGCAAACACTCGACCACAAAATGAATGACCTCATCTACAAATCAGTTGTTTGCCAGGCAGCGACGGATTCAGCTGGCTTTAATAACATAGCAGTGCTTATGCAGCAGGTGCAGTTTAAGAGCTACTGGCCTTCATTTATTTCAAAGGCTGCTATTTTTTTGTTTGTCTACTTTATTCCATCTGCTCATCACTCTTTCCATTCATTTCCACTCCGGCTCTCTTTTTTTAAATATATCGCTCTCCTCTCTGCTGGCCAGCATCAGCCTCGTTCTTCCCCTGAGGCACAAAATGAAATGTACCTCCATTTAAAAGCAAGACACAAAGGAGGTATTCAGTGTGTTCGGTATAATATGGCCTTACGTGGATCTAATCTGTGCCCTGCATCGGCAGAATATCAAAATGTGGAAGGCACACAAAAGAAGTGGACAGCAATTGAATTTCTCCCATGTTGCAAATGCGAGGCTTTTCTACATCCATCAGGATGTCTCAGCATTGAGTAAATGTTTTAATGGTTAAACCATGAAGTCTGCAATTCAATCATTGTAAGCAATATGACAACCTTTACAATAAAATAATTGAATTTATATAGTACCTATCACAAACTTGCGATGCCGCAAAGTGCTTCAGAGTCATTGGAGTACTTTTGAATTGTCGTGACTATTGCAACATCGGGAAACATTTTTATTAATTCATGGGCTTTGGGAGGCACTGGCTAGGCCAGCATTTATTGACCATTCTTATTTGCCGTTGAGAAGGTGGTAGTGAGCTGCGTTCTTGAACCGCTGCAGTCTCTGAGATGCAAGCACACTCCTAGTGCTGTTAGGGAGAGAGTTCCAGGATTTTGACCCAGCAACAGTGAAGGAATGGTGATATAGTTCAATATCAGGATATTGAGTGACTTGATCAGGTATCTGCTGCTCCTGTCTTTCTGTGGTGGCACAGTAGTTAGCACTGCTGTCTCAAAGCGCTAGGGACCCGGATTCAATTTCAGCACTGGTGACTGTCTGTGTGAAGTTTGCATTTGCTCCCTATATCTGTGTGGGTTTCTTCTGGATATTCCGGTTTCCTCCCACAGTCCAGCGATGTGCAGGTTAGGTTACGGGGTTACAGGGATAGGGCAGAATGGATAGGGAAGTGGACCTGGGCAGAGAGCCCGTTTGGAGGGCTGGTGCAGACTCAATGTGCCTCCTTCTGCACTATAAGGATTCTATTCCATTCTAGTGGTCGTAGTTTTGGAAAGTGCTGGCAAAGGACCTTGCTAAGTTCCTACAGTGCATCTTGTAGGTGAAATGAAATGAAATGAAAATCGCTTATTGTCACGAGTAGGCTTCAATGAAGTTACTGTGAAAAGCCCTTAGTCGCCACATTCCGGCGCCTGTCCGGGGAGGCTGATACACCCAGCTGCCACTGTTCGTCATGGTGGAGGGTTTGAATGTTTGTGGAAGGGGTAGCAATCGAGCTGGCTGCTTTGTCCTGGGTGGTGTCGAGCTTCTTGAGTGTTGTTGGAGCTGCACTCATCCAGGCAAGTGGAGAGTATTCCATCTCACTCTTGACTTGCAACTTGTTGGTGAACATGCTTTGGAGAGTCAGGAGGTGAGTTACTCACTGCAGGATTCCTCGCTTCTAGTGTGCCCTTGTAGCCACAGTATTCATATGGCTAGTCCTATTCAGTTTCTGGTCAATGGTAACCCTGAGGATGTTGATGGTGGCGGATTCAGCAATGGTAAAGCCATTGAATGTCAAGTGACAGTGGTTTGATTCTCTCTTGTTGGAGATGGTCATTGCCTGGCATTTGTGTGGTGCGAATGGTACTTGCCACTTGTCAGCCAAAACTTAGAAATTTTCCAGGTCTTGCTGCATTTGGACATGACCTGCTTCAGTATCTGAGGAGTCACGAATGGTGCTGTACATTGTGCAGTCATTTGCGAACATCCCCACTTCTGACCTTATGATGGAAAGGAGGGTGAAACAGCTGAGAATGGTTGGGCCTAGGACACTGAGGAACTCCAACAGTGATGTTCTGGAGTGAGATGATTGAACTCTAATCAGCACAACTATTTAAGCCAGTGGAGGACTTTATTCCTGATTCCCATTGACTCCAGTTTAGCTAGGGCTCCTTGATGCCATAATCGGCCAAAAGCTACATTGATGTCAAGGGCAGTCACTCTCACCTCACCTCTGGTATTCAGCTCTATCTCCATGTGTGAACCAAGGATGTAATGAGGTCAAGGGTTGAGTGACCCTGGTAAACATAAACTGAGCGTCCATGAGCAGGTTATTGCTGAGTAAGTGCTGCTTGATAGCACTGTTGATGACCCCTTCTATCACTTTACTGATGATTGAGAGTAGACTAAGAGGGTGGTAATTGGCTCGGTTGGATTTGTTCTGTTTCTAGTGTACATGACACACCTGGACAATTTTACACATTGCTGGGGAGACGCCGGTGTTGTAGTTATACTGGAACAGCTTGGCTAGGGGTGCGGCAATTTCTGGAGCACAAGTCTTCAGTACTATTGATGAAATATTTATCCCAAATTCAATAATTTGGGCCAACGCCAGCTATTAAAAATTAAACGTGGGGTCTATTCTATGGTCAAGGTGGGTAAGAACACTGATCCATGTTCACTTGGCGATACTCACTTAGGCACACCTATGACAAATCGCTACTTGATTTTGCTATCAGAGGGTGATGGTTGCCTCTGGAACTGTGTCTTAGCAAAAGTCGTATCTTCAGGAGAGGAAGGGAGCAAATTCATGGAACATGATATGTTTACCTTAGAGGGAAGGCAACAAATGGTCACTAGACTGATTCATGTTGAGATTTATGTTGAAAAAATTGGCGAGGCCCCAGCATCGATCCATCGAACGGTAGGGGGCTAGCAGCCTCACCACGTAAAACCAACGGCCTTCACGAAATAAACGGCCAGAGAATTGCCGGGTCCATGGCCACGCATGTGCATGGCAATGGCCTGCAACGGTCGCGCTGTACGAAATGGCGCAGGCTGCGTGCGGACCTGACCTGCCAGATAGTGTCCCCTGGACCCCCTCCCCCCCCTCACCATCCCCCACCAGTCTCCAGAGCCCTCACCGAAGCCTCTCCGGCCAGCAGCACAGCTCCCCCCCCCCACCTGACTGTGGCGGCATTGGACACAGTCCGCAACCGCCACGCCAGGTTCACGAAAACTGACAAGTGAAGCGCGTCATCATGAACTCGGCCCACCGGGGTGGAGCATTCAGGTAACATTCTGAGGCAGTCCCAACGGCATGCGGAGTACTCCCCGATGATACTGTTCTGGAGGGGGCTGAGTATCCAAAAACAGGCGTCACCCCCCGATTTGTTCGTAAAATGGGATTCTTCGCCAAATCGCCGATTACAAGATCGTCGTCGACAAGCGGAGAATCTTGTCCATGGATTTTAATAGGTTGTCATAACGCTGCACTACAGAGCAGAGTAGCATCCAAGATGGTACAGCAGGGTAAGACTAACTAAACAAGAGGAGAAAAGTAACATAAAATCGTAAGAATAACAGGAGTAGGCAATTTGGCAATCGAGCCTGTTCCGCCATTTATTGTCGCAAGTAGGCTTAAATTAACACTCAAATGAAGTTACTGTGAAAAGCCTCTAGTCGCCACATTCTGATGCCGGTTCGGGTTCATGGAGGGAGAATTTAGAATGTCCAAATTGCCAATCAGCACGTCTTTCGGGAATTTCATAAGATTATGGCTGACCTTCTATCTCAGAATCCCCTTAGCTCTTGATTCCCTTACTATCAGACTCAGTCTTGATAACTATCCGCAGATCTCTGGTTAGAGAATTCTAAATATTCACACTCCTCTGAATGAATAAATGTCTTCTCACCTCAGTGCTAAATGGTCAACCCCAATTCTGCAACTATGACCCTTAGTTGTGGACGCCTCAGTCAGGGAAACATCCCCTCAGAATCTAGCTAATCAACTTCCTTAAGAATTTTATATGTTCCAGTCAGATCACTTCTCATTCTTCCAAACTCTAGGGAATATGGGTCCAGACTATGCAAACACGCCTTGTAGAACATCCCGTCATTCCAGGAATCAGTCTAGTGATCGTCTGTTGCATTCCCTCTTAGGTAAGCATATCGCCCCTTAGGAAGAGAGCCCACAATTGCACACCGTGCTCTAAGTGTGATTTCACTAAAGCCCTGTACAATTTCAGTAGGTCTTCTATACTTGCATACTCCAATCTCTTTGTAATAAAGCACCAGGTTAAATTCCAACAGGTTTGTTTCGAATCACTAGCTTTCGGAGTGCAGCTCCTTCCTCGGGTGAATCCAAGCGCTCTGACAGCTAGTGATTTGAAACAAACATGTTGGACTTTAACCAGGTGTTGTAAGACTTCTTACTGTGCCCACCCCTGTTCAACGCTGGCATCTCCACATCTTTGGAATAAAGATTAACATGCTATTTGACTTCCAAATTGCTCCTCTCCATACCAAAATTTCCCAGTTTTGCTTTTTAAAAAACAAATCTGCTCTTCTACTTTTACTGTTATAGACCAAGTGATCACGTGAGAAAGGGGATGGAACAGCTACATAAAGGTAACGTGGCAGGAGATGGGAGTCATCCCTGGGAGCATGGACAGGGAACAAATGTTGAAGTAATAATAATAAACTTTATTAGTGTCACAAGTAGGCTTACATTAACACTGTAATGAAGTTATTGTGAAAAGCCCCTCATCGCCACATTCCAGCACCTGTTCAGGTACACAGAGGGAAAATTCAGAATGTCCAAATTACCTAACAGCACACCTTTCGGGACTTGTGGGAGGAAACCGGAGCACCCGGAGGAAACCCACACAGACACAGGGAGAACGTGCAGACTCCGCATAGACAGTGACCCAAGCTGGGAATCCAACCTGGGACCCTGGAGCTGGGAGCAACAGTGCTAACCACTGTGCTACCTGACGTGTTGGGCAGGCTGGGTCGATGTGGACTGCACTTGATGTATCGAGAGACAGACCTCCAACACTTGATAAGGTGCAACACAATTTTATTTAACGTCTTAACTATTATACATGTTCAACTGTGGGTTGACACTATGCTGACTTGACTGGAAACCTAGTACTAGCCTGACCAGACTTACTAGCTACCGCATGGTGTTTGCAATGGCTAGCTCATGAACTCTGACTGTCTCAGTGGCTGGGTCCAGAGAGAGCGGGAAACTTGGTGCCCTCTGGCTTTATAGTGGTCGTATCCAGTCTGGTGATTGGCTGCTGTGTTCTGTGTGCTTACTGGTCATCCTGTGTGTCAATCACTGCCTGTCTGCACTCCATTATATACATCGATGTATATTATGACACTACCATGCTGTGCAACTTCATGTTATTCTATTTTATATTCCATCTGCTGCTTTCTTGCCAGAAGATAAATAACTAACTGGTGCTCTGAATTTCTTTATTGTGAACCAACACAGGCATTTTGCGATTAGTGGTCTTCTTAGGATTGGAGCACTGATGCAAATCTCATTTACCTCACTCACCAGCTTAATTAACAGAAGCAACTGTCCCTAACCTTTCACCTGTATTGTGCATTAATTCTTTGTAATTGACAACTCAATGTCATTTCCTCCTATACAATGTCTAAATATTGTCAGATATACATTATGATGTACTGGAAATATAATGCATATATTAAATAGTATTATTATCAACAAGGCCTTCCTCCTTTGACTGCTGATACGAAGGGGACTTAAGCAATAGTTCGCCAGCTGATCACTTCTGCGTTATATTATTCGGCTAGTGTGACACTCGCACAAGCAGCATCCATTTCAATCTTTCGAAATGTTTCATAAATGGTTCATAGGTTCTCTGAATTGCTTGCAGGTGTATTCTTTTGAAACGTTAGGGCAAAGTGATTATTGTCTCAACAGCAGGAGTAAATAGAGACATAGAATTTACAGTGCAGAAGGAGGCCATTCGGCTTATCGAGTCTGCACCGGCTCTTGGAAAGAGCACCCTACCCAAGCCCACACCTCCACCCTATCCCCATAACCCAGTAACCCCACCCAACAATAAGGGCAATTTTGGACACTAAGGGCAATTTATCATGGCCAATCCACCTAAACTACACATCTTTGGACTGTGGGAGGAAACCGGAGCACCCGGAGGAAACCCACACACACACGGGGAGAACGTGCAGACTCCGCACAGACAGTGACCCAAGCCGGAAATCGAACCTGGAACCCTGGAGCTGTGAAGCAATTGTGCTATCCACAATGCTACCGTGCTGCCCCGAATCTGTTAATCTGATTTACATATGTATGTACAGAGGGACACTTCTCTGTTTGCTTTTAGATACAGGCTGTCAGTGTAATCTGATCGTTTAAAAAGATTGTAGTGATTTATCGGACTGAGTATAACATTCTTTTGACTTTTGTGGGGGGGTGGGAGGGCCACGGGGGAGGGGGGTGGTGCCACACAATGAAACCCTAAGCAGCTTTTGAATTGCCTCTGGTACAGGAGTGTGTGTCAGCCAGCTTTGGGCATTTGTTCTGCTAAAAAAACATTGCCGGTGGCTGAAGCTTAGACCCAGAACTGATAAATTATTTGCAATGCTTTTTCAATAAAAACAAGCTTCAAGTTTTGCATTAATTTCAGTAGTTATCGCACAGCTGGTGTTAAAATGCAACAATATGGGATCGCCCCCACCACCGCCCCACCCCCCCTAAACCCCTCCCCTCCCACTCCTGCAAGCCCGACAGGCCCTTTTCAAATTGCTGAGTGCGTGCCAGTTCAGTTGCACTTTTCCTACATTACAACACTAATGACACTTCAGAAGTACTTTTCTCCCTTCACAGGTGCTGCCAGTTCTGCTGAGGCGCCCCAACATTTTCTGCTTTTAACTTCAAAAGTATTTAAGTCTCTGTAAAACGCTTGGAGGGTCACTTTGAGGCCCTGGGGGCAGTGAAAGATGCTGGATAGATTCAAATTCCTTCTTTTCTCACCTTGCTAGATTGGCTTCAGTTTGAGTCAGAGAAAAAAAGAAGCAACTGTTAACTCCACTTTGATCCCGAATTATTGGAGCTCCAAGTGCGCATTCTGTACGTGCAGGCAGCCATTCAGCCTTGGCTGAACAGTAATTCATTAGTTTGTTCGTTAACGGGCTTATAAAAAAAACATTACTGATGGTGATTGTGAAAGATCAAGATTGATTGAGTTTCCTGGTCGTATACCAATGTTTACAGCTGCTTTAATATTGTTGAAGACCTGTGCGAGTGATGCCAGCTCTCAATTCATCCAGCCATCGGCAGCTTGCAAGTAAACTTGGCAGAATTTGATCTTGCCAGTGTCTTGTGAAGAGTCTTTTCTCTTTTTCAGCAGAAAGTTTACATTCAGATTGCAGCTGTCTGTGCAGTACCAACACATCAGATGTCAGGCCTGCTAGAAAAGCAGCTGAAATAAAGGTTGGATTTGCTTCAAAACCCGCTGAAATCTGGCTCAGTTTATCACGGTGACTGCGTGAGGAATTGGAGAAAGAACAGCCCACGTTCAATGGAAGTGGCTTTTGAAGCCTCTGTCCCCGTACATGTGCACTCAACAAATTGCCCCCTCCAGTTTACGAGTGGTTTTCAGGGCTGACAGTGAAGGAGACATGGAGCCTCTACCCCTCCCCCGTCTACTTTGTGCTTTTGCGAGCTCTGTGACTTTTTTTTTCCTTTTCAGTTTAATGCCCTTCTTGCAGAATGTGGTGAATCACAGTCCATGTAATTCACACTGTTATTATATATGATGTACTGTGTCTATGTAAGCTCGGTATACGAGCAGTTGCGCGGCTCTGCCCATAGGGGGAGATGAGGAGATTGTACTGGACTCCACCATTGGCTCCGCCCATGGCTCCGCCCATGGCTCCTCCCACTAACCGGAAGTATAAAGCTTGGCAGTCGTGAGCCTGCCTGCCAGTTCATCTCATCGCAGGCAGGCTCTGTTGAAAGACTATTAAAACCACTGTTCACTTCCAACCACGTGTCGTGTGAATTGATGGTCACATCAATTTAATAGTCTTTGGAAACAAGAAGAAATCGAAGAAACAACTATGGAAACAGCCCTCAAACCTGACGGACTAGAACTCAACCCGCAGGCTGCAGAGGCAAGAGAAATCTTTCAGCACTGGCTCAGATGTTTCAAGGCCTACCTGGCTGAAACGACAGAGGAGCAGAAACTCAGTCTACTGCACGCAAGGGTGAGCCACCATATATCTTCTCAACTCAATAGTACCAACTCGTATACGGAGGCCCTAGCCATGCTAGATCGAATGTACGTGAAGCCTATCAACGAGGTCTACGCGCGCCATATTTTTACGACCCGCCGCCAGCACCCCGCGGAGTCGATGGAAAAATTCCTGCGGGAGTTAAAGATTTTACCTCGGGACTGTAAATACCAGGCTGTATCAGCCGAACAGCACATGGAACTTGCCGTTAGAGATGTGTATGTGGCAGGCCTCAGTTCGAATTATGTGCGCCAGCGGTTGCTAGAAAAAGGGGCCCAGAAATTAGTTGAACTAGCTACCACTATGGAGGTCTCATTCCGCAGCCTCACCTCGTTCCCCGCGTACAAAACAACCCCATCCAGGGCCCCCGACCAGCGACTGCCCCAGGCCTGCGCCGCGCGGCCACCCAGCCATCACGCAGCCCCAGTGTGCCGTTTTTGCGGACAGCCCCTGCACCCACGGCAGCACTGCCCGGCCCCTAACGCGACCTGCAGCAGCTGCGGTCGTAAGGGGCACTATGCCCTGGTCTGCCTGGCAAAGCAGGCGTCCTCTCCTAACTCCCCCGCAGCCCTGAGCACTCGTTTCCAGAATCGCGGCCGGCCACGTGCGACTCATGGGGGCCGCCATCTTGGGCGCCATCTTCCTCGCCACCTGCCACGTGCGATCCACGGGGGCGGCCATCTTCTTCCAACTCAGAAATTCGTCTAGAAGATTTCTCAGAGGGCAGTCATCACGGGGCCACTCCAGCACAGCTGATCGAGCTGACGACTACCCGCAACTCAGCGCAGTGACACTGGTCCAGTCGCGTCCAAAACACCTCCGAAATTCAATGATGACCGATCAAATCAATGGATACAGGACACCGTGCCTCTTGGACTCCGGGAGCACCGAGAGCTTCGTACACCCAGAACTGGTAAGACGCTGTTCGCTCCCTGTTTTTCCTGCACGGCAAACTATCTCCGTCGCTTCGGGCTCCCACTCTGTTCACCTCCAAGGGCGCACCGTCGCGACCCTAACGATCCAGGGCACCAGCTACTCAAACTTCCAGCTGTACGAGCTCCCTGAACTCTGCGCCCCACTCCTACCGGGACTTGATTTCCAGTGCAACCTGAAAAGCCTCACACTCAGCTTCGGCGGGCCCTTGCCCCCACTCACTATTTGCAGCCTCGCCACACTAAAAATCGACCCCCCTCCACTCTTTGCCAGTCTCACGCTGGACTGCAAACCCATAGCCACTCGCAGCAGGAGATCTAGCCTGCAGGACAGGGTGTTTATCAGAACCGAGGTCCATACGCTTCTACGTGAAGGGATCATAGAGGCCAGTAACAGTCCCTGGAGAGCTCAGGTGGTGGTCATCAAGACCGGGGAAAAATTCCGAATGGTAGTGGACTATAGCCAGACCATTAATCAGTTCACGCTCCTTGACGCGCATCCCCTCCCCAGAATTACAGACATGGTGAATCAGATCGCCCATTATAAAGTCTTCTCCACGGTAGATCTGAAGTCTGCATACCACCAGCTCCCAATCCGCCCGGAAGACCGCCACTTCACGGCGTTTGAGGCCGACGGCCGCCTCTTCCACTTCCTCCGGGTTCCCTTTGGCGTCACTAATGGGGTCTTGGTGTTCCAACGAGCAATGGACCGAATGGTGGACCAGTACGGGCTGCGGGCCACATTTCCGTACCTGGATAAAGTCACCATCTGCGGCTACGACCAGCAGGAACTCAACGCTAACCTCGATCGATTTCTCCAGACGCCCAGAAGCTCAACCTCACGGATAACACGGAGAAATGCGTTTTCCGCACGAGCAGGCTAACCATCCTCGGCTATGTAATGGAGAACAGAGTCCTAGGTCCTGACCCGGACCGTATGCGCCGCCTCTTAGAACTCCCTCTCCCTCATTGTCCCAGGGCCCTCAAAAGATGCCTGGGATGTTTCTCTTATTATGCCCAATGGGTCCCTCAGTATGCGGACAAAGCACGTCCACTATTTAAGGCCACACTCTTCCCTCTATCGTGTGAGGCTCGTCAGGCCTTCACTCATATCAAGGAGAACATTGCCAAAGCGGCCATGCGGGCGGTGGATGAATCCGTCCCCTTTCAGGTAGAGAGCGATGCCTCAGAGGTCGCTCTCGCAGCCACACTGAACCAGGCAGGGAGACCAGTCGCCTTCTTCTCTCGAACCCTCTCCTCTTCGGAACTTCAACACTCCTCGGTCGAAAAGGAAGCACAAGCCATCGTGGAAGCGATACGTCACTGGAGGCACTACCTCGCAGGTAGGAGGTTCACCCTCATCACCGACCAAAGATCGGTTGCCTTTATGCTCGACAACTCTCAAAGGGGCAAGATCAAAAATGATAAGATCTTACGGTGGAGGATTGAACTCTCCACCTACAAGTACGATATTATGTACCGACCAGGGAAGATCAACGAGCCCCCAGATGCCCTGTCCCGCGGCACGTGCGCCAGCGCGCAAGACGACCGCCTGAAAGCTATTCACGATGACCTCTGCCACCCGACTTGCTCACTACGTCAAAGCCTGAAATCTGCCTTTCTCCACCGAGGAGGTAAAAGCCATCACCAGGGATTGCCCGAACTGCGCGGAGTGCAAACCACACTTCTATAGACCAGACAGGGCCCACCTGGTCAAGGCTTCTCGGCCCTTTGGACGCCTCGCTATCGAATTCAAAGGGCCACTCCCCTCGACCAATAGGAATGTGTACTTCCTGAACGTCATCGACGAGTTCTCTCGTTTTCCCTTTGCTATCCCATGCCCCGATATGACCTCCCACACAGTCATTCGGGCCCTGCATAGTATCTTCACCCTGTTTGGTTTCCCCAGCTACGTACACAGCGACAGGGGTTTGTCCTTTTTGAGCGACGAGCTGCGTCAGTACCTGCTCGAAAAGGGCATCGCCTCGAGCAGGACTACCAACTACAACCCCAGGGGGAACGGGCAGGTGGAGAGGGAGAACGCGATGGTCTGGAAGACCGTCCTTACTGACCCTCCAGTCCAGGAAGCACCCGACCTCCCATTCGCAGGAAGTCCTCCCTGACGCGCTCCATGCTATTTGGTCCCTCCTATGTACGGCCACCAACCAGACCCCTCAAGAGCGGCTATTTGTTTTTTCCAGGGGCACTACCATGGGGGTTTCGCTCCCAGCATGGTTCAAGACACCTGGCCCGGTTCTCCTCCGGAAGCACGTCCGGACTCACAAGACTGACCCACTCGTAGAGAGAGTGCTCCTACTCCATTCAAACCCACACTACGCATTTATAGAGTACCCTGACGGCCGTCAGGACACTGTTTCCCTCCGGGACCTGGCATCTGCAGGATCCATCTCCGACATCACCGCCGCTGAGATACCCCTCACACTATACCCCTCCCAACCCCCCGCGCCCGGCGCCCCCATGCCTGCAGTTCCGCTGCCCGTGTTCCGCGCCCCCACGCCATTGGGTTTCCGGCGCTCCCCGTCACCAGTCGAACCAGTCGGATACGAAGCTCTGGCCGAATCACCCCTGGAGTCCGCCATGGTTCCCTCGCCGACCGCCACCGTCCAGCCACCAGAAGAGGCTGCAACCCCGGTGGTTCGTCGATCCCAGAGGACGACTCGGCCGCCAGATCGACTTAACCTGTAATTTATAACCTGTAAATTGTAACTTGTAACTCGTAATTTGGATTTTGTAGGCACATCACCCCCGCTGGACTCAATTTTTTTTACAGGGGGTGAAGGTGGTGAATCACAGTCCGTGTAATTCACACTGTTATTATATATGATGTACTGTGTCTATGTAAGCTTGGTATACGAGCAGTTGCGCGGCTCTGCCCATAGGGGGAGATGAGGAGTTTGTACTGGGCTCCACCCTTGGCTCAGCCCATGGCTCCTCCCACTAACCGGAAGTATAAAGCTTGGCAGTCGTGAGCCTGCCTGCTGGTTCATCTCGTCGCAGGCAGGCTCTGTTGAAAGACTATTAAAACCACTGTTCACTTCCAACCACGTGTCGTGTGAATTGATGGTCACATCACAGAAGTTGAAAGATGTTTTCTTCTTTAATGTTGACCGAGATCCTGGGCTGGATTTTCCGTTTCAGGGACTATGTCCGCTACGCTGTCGTGAAAACTGTGGTCTTTTACGCCAGCTGCATCGAGATTGCCTTCCAGTAACTCACCCGCTTCCCCGCCCCCTCCATGAGACCCCTTTCTTGGGGATCCACATCTCAAGGAGGGCCTCCCCCACCCATCCCCGGCAGCAATGGTCACCCCAGAGGCACTGATGCTGCCACTGGAGGGTGTGCAAATAAAGGGCTGGGGTTTGCCTGCCTGCCTTTTCGATCTCCTTGAAAAATGCCTTTGGCAGGAAGATCAGCAGGCACTGAAAGATAAACAAGAATCGCGGCAACACGTTAATTTTAATTGCCTGTACCCAACCTGCCAGCGACAGAGGGAGACCATCCTACCATATGTCAACCTTAATGTGCATCAGAACTCACCCGACTCTAACCCCCGCCACTTTCCCTGCCCTTCATCCTTCCTCTGATCTAAAAGCAGGTGGGGGGGAGTCAACTCAGGCCAATTTAAAAGAGCAACTTGTAACTCACTCCCAGTGAGTTCTCCCAGTGAGCCAGAAAAGACACAGCCAGAGTGAGACAGCAAAGATTGAGTTTGGGAATTCGAAGCTGGGTGGGAGGAGGTGCTTTTTAACACTGGTAAGTGACTGGTAAGTAGTTTTTCTTTTCATTGTCTAATTTATTTATTTATTCATTCTTTTCTTTCATTTTTTGGAATTGCAGTTGTATAAGTTAACCTAAGGTTTAAGACATGGCAGGAGATCCCAAACCTGTGTCAAGCTCCTCGTGTGCGATGTGGGAGCTCAGGGGCACGTCCACTGCCCCTGGCTCCTACATGTGCAAGAAGTGTGTTCAGTTGCAGTTCTTGTTAGACCGCTTGACGGCTCTGGAGCTGCGGATGGACTCACTTTGGAGCATTCGCGATGGTGAGGACATCGTAGATAGCATGGTTAGCGAGTTGGTCACACCGCAGGTGAAAGTTACTGAGGGAGATAGAAAATGGGTGACCAAAAGACAGAGCAAGAGTAGGAAGGCAGTGCAGGTGTCCCCTGCGGTCATCTCCCTGCAAAACAGATATACCGCTTTGGATACTGTTGAGGGAGATGGCTCACCAGTAGAAGGAAGCAGCAGCCAGGTTCATGGCACCGTGGCTGGCTCTGCTGCGCAGCAGGGCAGGAAGAAGAATGGCAGGGCTATAGTGATATAGTGACTCAATCGTAAGGGGAATAGACAGGCAGCTCTGCGGATGCAATCGAGACTCCAGAATGGTATGTTGCCTTCCTGGCGCATGGGTCAAGGATGTCTCGGAGCGGCTGCAGGACATTCTGGGGTGGGGGGGGGGGGGTGAACAGCCAGCTGTCGTGATGCACATAGGCACCAACGATATAGGTAAAAAACGGGATGAGGTCCTATAAGCTGAATTCAGGGAGTTAGGAGTTAAACTAAAAAGTTGGACCTCAAAGGTAGTAATCTCAGGATTGCTACCAGTGCCATGAGCTAGTCAGAGTAGGAATGTCAGGATAGATAGGATGCATGTGTGGCTCAAGATGGTGCAAGAGGGAGGGATTCAAATTCCTGGGGCATTGGAACCAGTTCTGGGGGAGGTGGGACCAGTACAAACCAGACGGTCTGCACCTGGGCAGGACTGGAACCAATGTCCTAGAGGGGGTGTTTGTTAAAGCTGTTGGGGAGGGGTTAAACTAATGTGGCAGGGGGATGGGGACCGATACAGGAAGTCGGAAGGTAGTAAAACAGGGACAGAAACAAAAGGCAGTAATGGGGAAAGTGTAAGGCAGAGAAGCCATAGTCAAAAATCAAAAAGGGCGACGGTACAAGATACAGCGACTGAGGGGAGCTCAGTGAATAGGCCCAGTTATACTAAAAGGAATAAAACGGGAAGTAAAAACATAAATGGTAAGCGATGCGGCAGGTTGTTACACAAAGATATGGGTTCAACAACAAGGAAAATTAGGAGAAAATGTAAAGAGGAAATATAACTTAGGAGAGGTTACTGATCAAGGTATCAAGATTCAAAACAGAGGTACAAAAGCCAACATAAGTGCACTTTACCTGATTGCTCGTGGTATTCGGAATAAGGTAAATGAGTTGATGGCACAAATCATCGTGCATGACTATGACTTTGTGGCCATTACTGAAACATGGTTAAAGGATGGTCACGACTGGGAGTTAAATATCTGAGGGTATCAAACTATTCGGAAGGACAGAGTGGATGGTAAGGGAGGTGGTGTAGCTGGTGTATTTAAGGATGACATCCGGGCAATAGTAAGGGATGACATCTGAGGAAAAGGTTGAATCCATTTGGCTAGAAATCAGGAAT
Source organism: Scyliorhinus canicula (assembly GCF_902713615.1). Taxonomy (NCBI): domain Eukaryota; kingdom Metazoa; phylum Chordata; class Chondrichthyes; order Carcharhiniformes; family Scyliorhinidae; genus Scyliorhinus; species Scyliorhinus canicula. Next base: position 154,943,266 of record NC_052151.1, read on the forward strand.
AGTAAGGCGGAAAAGTCACTGATAGCTCACCAAATAGTAACATTATGGTGGGGCAGGCAATAAACAAAGAAATAACTGATGGATGTAGAAATGGTACAGCAGTTATCATGGGGGATTTTAATCTACATGTCGATTGGTTTAACCAGGTCGGTCAAGGCAGCCTTGAGGAGGAGTTTATCGAATGCATCCGTGATAGTTTCCTGGAACAGTATGTCATGGAACCTACAAGGGAACAAGTGGTCCTAGATCTGGTCCTGTGTAATGAGACAGGATTGATTAATGATCTCATAGTTAGGAATCCTCTCGGAAGGAGTGATCACAATATGATGGAATTTAAAATACAGATGGAGGGTGAGAAGGTAAAATCAAACACTAGTGTTTTGTGCTTAAACAAAGGAGATTACAATGGGATGAGAGAAGAACTAGCTAAGGTAGACTGGGAGCAAAGACTTTATGGTGAAGCAGTTGAGGAACAGTGGAGAACCTTCCAAGCGATTTTTCACAGTGCTCAGCAAAGGTTTATACCAACAAAAAGGAAGGATGGTAGAAAGAGGGAAAATCGACCGTGGATATCTAAGGAAATAAGGGAGAGTATCAAATTGAAGGGAAAAGCATACAAAGTGGCAAAGATTATTGGGAGATTAGAGGACTGGGAAATCTTTAGGGGGCATTAGAAAGCTACTAAAAAAGCTACAAAGAAGAGTAAGATAGAGTATGAGAGTAAACTTGCTCAGTATACAAACAGATAGTAAATGTTTCTACAAATATATAACACATAAAAGAGTGGCTAAGGTAACTATTGGTCCTTTGGAGGAAGAGAAGGGAGATTTAATAATGGGAGATGAGGAAATGGCTGAGGAACTGAACAGGTTTTTTGGGTCGGTCTTCACAGTGGAAGACACAAATAACATGCCAGTGACTGATAGAAATGAGGCTATGACAGGTGAGGACCTTGAGAGGATTGTTATCACGAAGGAGGTATTGATGGGCAAGCTAATGGGGCTAAAGGTAGACAAGTCTCCTGGCTCTGATGGAATGCATCCCAGAGTGCTAAAAGAGATGGCTAGGGAAATTGCAAATGCACTAGTGATAGTTTACCAAAATTCACTCGACTCTGGGGTGGTCCCGGCGGATTGGAAATTAGCAAACGTGACACCACTATTTAAGAAAGGAGATAGGCAGAAAGCGGGTAATTATAGGCCAGTGAGCTTAACTTCAGTAGTAGGGAAGATGCTGGAATCTATCATCAAGGAAGAAATAGCAAGGCATCTGGATGGAAATTGTCCCATTGGGCAGACGCAGCATGGGTTCATAAAGGGCAGGTCATGCTTAACTAATTTAGTGGAATGTTTTGAGGACATTACCAGTGCGGTAGATAATGGGGAGCCAATGGATGTGGTATATCTGGATTTCCAGAAAGCCTTTGATAAGGTGCCACACAAAAGGTTGCTGCATAAGAAAAAGATGCATGTCATTAAGGGTAAAATAGTAGCATGGATAGAGGATTTGTTAATTAATAGAACAGTGGAGATTAATGGGTGTTTCTCTGGTTGGCAATCGGTAGCTAGTGGTGTCCCTCAGGGATCAGTGTTGGGCCCACAATTGTTCACAATTTACATAGATGATTTGGAGTTGGGGACCAAGGGCAATGTGTCCAAGTTTGCAGATGACACTAAGATGAGTGGTAAAGCAAAAAGTGCAGAGGATACTGGAAGTCTGCAGAGGGATTTGGATAGGTTAAGGGAATGGGCTAGGGTCTGGCAGATGGAATACAATATTGGCAAATGTGAGGTTATCCATTTTGTTTGGAATAACAGCAAAAGGGATTATTATTTAAATGATAAATTATTAAAACATGCTGCTGTGCAGAGAGACCTGGGTGTGCTAGTGCATGAGTCGCAGAAGGTTGGTTTACAGGTGCAACAGGTGATTAAGAAGGCAAATGGAATTTTGTCCGTCATTGCGAGAGGGATGGAGTTTAAGACAAGGGAGGTTATGCCGCAATTGTATCAAAACAAAGAACAAAGAAAAGTACAGCACAGGAACAGGCCCTTCGGCCCTCCAACCCCGTGCCGACCATGCTGTCCGACTAAACTACAATCTTCTACACTTCCTGGGTCCGTATCCCTCTATTCCCATCCTATTCATGTATTTGTCAAGATGCCCCTTAAATATCACTATCATCCCTGCTTCCACCACCTCCTCCGGCAGCGAGTTCCAGGCACCCACTACCCTCTGTGTAAAAAACTTGTACATCTACTCTAAACCTTGCCCCTTGCACCTATGCCCCCTAGTAATTGACCCCTCTACCCTGAGGAAAAGCCTCTGACTATCCACTCTGTCTAAGACCCTCATAATTTTGTAGACCTCTATCAGGTCGCCCCTCAACCTCGGTTGTTCCAGTGAGAACAAACCGAGTTTATTCAACCGCTTCTCATAGCTAATGCCTTCCATACCAGGCAACATCCTGGTAAATCTCTTCTGCACCCTCTCTAAAGCCTCCACATCTTTCTGGTAGTGTGGTGACCAGAATTGAACACTGTACTCCAAGTGTGGCCTAACTAAGGTTCTATACAGCTGCAACATGACTTGCCAATTCTTATACTCAATGCCCCGGCCAATGAAGGCAAGCATGCCGTATGCCTTCTTGACTACCTTCTCCACCTGTGTTCCCCTTTCAGTGGCCTGTGGACCTGTACACCTAGATCTCTCTGACTTTCAATACTGTTGGGGTTCTACCATTCACTGTATATGCCCTACCTGCATCAGACCTTCCAAAATGCACATTTGTCAGGATTAAACTCCATCTGCCATCTCTCCGCCCGAACAATCTAAATCCTGCTGTATCCTCTGACATCCCTCATCACTATCCGCAATTCTACCAACCTTTGTGTCGTCTGCAAACTTACTAATTACTAATTTTCCTCCAAATCATTTATATATACTATGAACAGCAAAGGTCCCAGCTCTGATCCCTGCGAACACCACTAGTCACAGCCCTCCAATCAGAAAAGCACCCTTCCATTGCTACTCTCTGCCTCCTATGACCTAGACAGTTCTGTATCCACCTTGCCAGCTCACCCCTGATCCCGTGTGACTTCACCTTTTGTACCAGTCTACCATGAGGGACTTTGTCAAAGGCCTTACTGAAGTCCACATAGACAATATCCACTGCCCTACCTGCATCAATCATCTTTGTGACCTCTTCGAAAAGCTCTGTCAAGTTTGTAAAAAAACTCTATCAAGTTAGTGAAAAACTCTATCAAGTTAGTAAAAAAACTCTATCAAGTTTGTACGGTGTTAGTGAGGCCACACCTGGAGTATTGTGTTCAGTTTTGGTCTCCTTACCTGAGAAAGGACGTACTGGCGCTGGAGGATGTGCAGAGGAGATTCACTAAATTAATCCCAGAGCTGAAGGGGTTGGATTACGAGAAGAGGTTGAGTAGACTAGGACTGTACTCATTGGAATTTAGAAGGATGAGGGGGATCTTATAGAAACATATAAAATTATGAAGGGAATAGTTAGGATAGATGTGGGCAGATTGTTTCCACTGGCGGGTGAAAGCAGAACTTGGGGGCATAACCTCAAAATAAGGGATCTTGGGAGTGAAGGGACCTAAGCCAGGCCTTTAGACTTCGTGAATGTTTATGTTCCCTTGCTGCCCAGCAGCAAAAGACTTTCTTTGATCAAATATCCACTCACTTCAGCTCCAGTGACACGTGTGAGTGCATCATGCTCAGGGTGGATCTCAACTGTACCCTCAGGACAAGTGACCGACCACCTTGGTGCCCAGCGCTACACATCAGAGGTCGTGAGGTTGAGGGTGCTGGTCAGATCCCTTGACTTGGTGGATGTCTGGGGATATCTCATCCTGACTCCAACGTGTTCACTTACATGAGACCTGGAATTAGAGCGCCCAGAATTGATCGCCTTTACATTTCAAGGGCGTAGCTGCCCCACGCTCTGTTGGCTTCTGTGCAGCAGGTGAGGTGCCATGCTCAGCCCACCACTTGGTGTTCAGTCTCGCGCTCGTATGCGCTCTGTGTACTGGCACCTTAACAACCTGCTGCTGGAAGATGAGCAGCTCCTGGGCTCATCTCATTGCTTCAGGGCTGACTGGAGAAGGAAGTGGGGAGGCGTCCTCTCCTTGAGGCTACGGTGTGATGTGGGAAAGAATCACATCCTGTTTTTTGTCATGACTTTGCAAGGGGGCAACAAAGGGGGGAAATCGATCGTCGAGGATTTGAAGGAGCAGGTGCTCGACCTGGAGTCACGTCTTAGTTAGCCTGATGAGGACCCAGCCCTGTGGTTGGCCTATGAAGAGAAGAAGGGCGCATTGAGGGACTTTCAACTCACTGTTGCAGCACGTCAGTAAGCTCGGCAGACCAGTTCCTTAAGAATCTGGACTGCGGCTCTCCCTTCTCCTACTCTCTGGAAGGAAGACATATGGTCTGTCCGTAGCTCCATACGCTGCTGGCCAATGACTGATCCCTCATTACTGGCCCTCAACAGTCTCGCCAGGGACAAGACCCCAGGCTGGACGGGCTGTCCATGGAGGTCTTCAGGGCATTCTGGGACATCCCAGGGAGCGATTACGCGGGGGTCCTGGGGGAAAGTATGGCGCAGGCCATCATTGCCTTAAAAACTGGCAGCCAGTCTCCATTCACAGCATGGACAACAGAATCTTTGCCAAGGCAATGTGTCCTCGCCTTGGCACCGTGCTGGACCACATGACCCACCATGACCAGTCCTACGCTGTCCTGGACCGGACCATTTATTTATTTTTTTAAAATAAATTAAGTGTATCCAATTCATTTTTTTTGCAATTAAGGGGCAATTTAACATGGCCAAACCACCTAGCCTGCACATCTTTGGGTTGTGGGGGCGAAACCCATGAAAACACGGGGAGAATGTACAATCCCACACGGACAGTGACCCAGAGCCGGGATGGGAGCTGGGACCTCGGCGCCTTGAGGCAGCAGTGCTAAACCACTGCGCAACCATGCTGCCCGACCAGACCATTTATGATAACATCCTTCTGGCCTGGGACCTGACCCACCATTCCCATAAGGCTGGTCTGTCGAGCACCTGCCTGCCTATCTCTTAAATGAATATTTATTCAAAACTCAGCAAGCATTCATGTTTCGGACGCTCAGTTCAGACTTCTGTACATTGCTGCAGAGTATCTCGTTAAGGTTAACGGGTCTCTGATGGCACCCCATCGCTTTGGGAAAGGAGGGAGTCAGGGCTACCCCTTGTATGGTCAACTGTTCACTATCAGCATGGAGCCTTTTCTGGCCTCTTGAGGAGGAACTTGTTGTCATAATATCCACTCATGTATATCATGAGATGCAGACAGGCAGTGATTGACACACAGCATAACTAATGAACACACACGACACAGAACAACCAATCACCAGACAGGACACCACCACCGCGCTCCCTCTCTCACAGGACACAGCTAGGGAGATTAGTCGCAGTGCACAGGCCAATGAACTTCTTCACCATGTGATAGCGAGCTCGTCTGGTCAAGCCAGTAGGAGGTTATCAGTTAGGTTAATAGTGTGTCAACCCACAGCAGATTATGTACAGCAATCAACAGGTTCAATAAAACAGTGTTGGACCATCTCCTGTGTCGGAAGCCTGTTTCTCGTTTTACTGCATCCAGTTGCAGTCGATGTTAGACCAACACAGATAACACATCACTTGTCAGGTTGGTTCTGCGCGAGCCGAGCATCAGGGTAGGTCCTTTTGACCTACGCTGATGGCGTGCTCCTCATCTTCATAGACCCTGCCGACCTTCGGTGGCTGTGTATTCTGCTGCATCCTGCGCCAGGATCAACTGGGTCAAGTGGTTCGGGCTCCTGGTCAGTCCTTGGCAGATGGACCCCTTGCCAGAGGAGTTTAGACCCTCCACCTGGCTCAGGACCAGCATCCTCTACTTGACACCCATCTTTGCCTGGCTGAGGAATTCTGGCTGTTGAATTGGCAGGAGCTGGAGGCCAAGTTCATTGCTTGGTTCAGACACTGGACAGGACTGCTCCGAGTGCTGTCCTACAGGGGTCGGGTCCTGGTCACAGCCAACGGATTGCCTCCATGTTGTGGTACCAGCTGGTCACTTTGATCCCTGTCTCTGATTTTGTCATAAAAATCCAGAGAATGCTGATACAGTTCAGCTGGGACGAAGGACTGCACTGGGTCACTGCGAAGAGTCTGAATTTCATGCTTCACACCCTGGTGATGATCTTCCACCTTCAGACCCTTCACGATACCTCTACATTAGGCACCCTCCTAGATTTTTTTTTATAAATGTTTTTATTGGGTTTTTGAACAAGGTATAATTACCGTTATGTACACAGAATAAGAAACATATATCTATATATATACACATATTTAGAAGAGAAGGGCACACCCCAACATAGAATACAATAAAATATGAAATAGACTAACTGGTGGGGTACTGTGCACCAGCTCGACAGTGGCAGGTCTGTGCATCTGGCCGAATTATTTACACCACGTAAGTACGCGACTGTTTGCGGGGGAGGGGGAAGGGGGGCAGTGGTGGTGGGGACTGGGGGGGGGGGCAAATATACATTTGGGTGCTGGGGAGATAACCACATGTGCGACACCTGGCCGGGTTGCGTGCCGCTGTCGCCCGCCTCTCCCGGACGGCTCTCGCCGCCGTCCCCCGCTCGCCTCCGCTGCTCCTCCCGCCCTCCATCCCCAACCTCGTTCCCCGCTCCTGGAGATGTCATGCACATTTTGGCACCCCGTGCCTTCCTTCCGGCTCCCGTTTCCCTGCCCCCCGCCCCATCCCGCTGGTTCTCCTCCCCTGTCCCCCCTCCCTCGACGGTTCGCCCCTCCCTCTTCAGGTTCAGCTGTCTGCCCCCTCATCCCCCCCCCCCCCCGTGATTCACCTTTCTTTCTTCAGGTTTAGCCACCCCACCCCAGTCCCTCTCTCCCTTTCATGCCTTGGCTACGTTCCCCTGATTCCTGACTACTTTCCCCTGATGTTTGGCTACCTGGCTATTCTTCCTTTTGTTCGTTGGCCACAAACAGGTCCCGGAACAATTGCATGAATGGCTCCCATGTTCTGTGGAAGCCGTCGTCCGACCCTCGGATGGCGAATTTGATTTTCTCCATTTGGAGAGATTCCGAGAGGTCGGACAGCCAGTCTGCAGCTCTGGGCGGTGCTGCTGACCGCCAGCCAAACAGGATTCTACGGCGGGCGATCAGGGAGGCAAAGGCAAGGGCGTCCGCCCTCCTCCCCAGGAATAGATCTGGCTGGTCCGAGACCCCGAAGACCGCCACTTTCGGGCATGGCTCCACCCTCACCCCCACCACTTTGGACATAGCCTCGAAGAAGGCTGCCCAGTACTCCACCAGTCTGGGGCAAGACCAGAACATGTGGGCGTGGTTGGCCGGGCCCACTTGGCACCGTTCACATCTATCCTCCACCTCAGGGAAGAACCTACTCATACGGGTTCTTGTTAAGTGGGCTCTGTGTACCACTTTTAGTTGCGTCAGGCTGAGCCTTGCACACGTTGAGGTGGAGTTGACCCTATGCAGTGCTTCACTCCAGAGTCCCCATCCTAGCTCAACCCCAGGTTGTCCTCCCATTTCATTCTTGTTGCGTCCAGTATGGTGTCGGCTCTTTCTGTCAGTCGGTCGTACATGTCGCTACAGTTCCCTTTATCTTGGATACTTGTGTCCAATAGGTCTTCCAGTAGTGTCTGTCATGGCGGTTGTGGGTATGTCCTTGTCTCCTTTCGTAAGAGGTTTTTGAGCTGCAGATACTGTAGCTCGTTCCCCCTGGCTAGCCGAACTTTCTCTCTCAGTTCGTCCAGTGTTGCGATCCTGCCGTCCGTGTATAGTCCCTGACTGTCAGTGTCCCTCCGTCCTGCCTCCACCTTTTGAAGGTGGCATCAGTCAGTGCTGGTGTGAACCTATGGTTATTGCAGATGGGAGCCTTGTCCGACATTTTGGTCAGGCCAAATTGCCGCCGCAGTTGGTTCCAGGATTGGAGGGTGGCTATCACCACCGGGCTGCTGGAGTGTTTTTTGGGTGGGGATGGGATTGCTGCCGTGGCGAGGGCTGGGAGGGAGGTCCCCACGCAGGAGGCCTCCTCCGCGCGCACCCACTCGGCCTCTGGCTCCTTGATCCATCCGCTGGCAACCTCCTAGATGAATGGGCCCTGGCAACGTATTCTTTCCACCAGGTGCAAGGCCTGAACTATGATGCGCATTTATAGACCTGATGGGCCTTTATAACTCTCTGAAAGCGTTGCCTTGTCATTTACCAGGATCTGCTCAAAGTCTGGAACATGGTCATCTCACACTGCACTCTCCATCTGAATAACGCTGTCATCAGGGAACCGCTGCTCAGGGATCCACATCTCCACCAATGTCATTTTGGGTGGCTGGCGGGGAGGTGACCTGTGGCTGCTGGGCTGACCAGGATCATGAACCAGGTTAATAGACTCGAACAGGTTGGTATTAAGAAGGAGGATGTGCTAGAAATTTTGAAATGCATCAACATCGATAAGTCCCCTGGGCCAGACAAGATATACCCAAGGTTACTACCGGAAGCGAGGGAGGAGAGTGCTGCGCTGTTGGCAATGATCTTTGTGTCTTCGCTCTCCACTGGAGGAGTACCAGATGTTTTAGAGAGAGGTGAATGTTGTTCCCCTGTTCAAGAAAGGGAATAGGGAAATCCCTGGGAATTACAGACCTTACGTCTGTCTTACGTCTGTGGTGAGCAAAATACTGGAAAGGATTCTGAAATATATTTTGAAAACCATAGTTTGATTAAAGATAGTAAGCATGGCTTTGTGAGGGGCAGGTCATGCCTCACAAGCCTCATTTAATTCTTTGAGGATGTGATGAGACACATTGATGAAGGTCTGGCAGTGGATGTGGTACATATGGATTTTGGTAAGGCATTTGATAAGGTTCCCCATGGTAGGCTCATTCAGAAAGTCAAGGGGCATGGGATACAGGGAAATGTGGCTGTCTGGGTACAGAATTGGCTGGCCGAAAGAAGACAGCAAGTGGTAGTGGATGGAAAATATTCCGCCTGGAGGTTGATGAGAGTGGGATTTCTGCTCTTTGTGTTTTTTATAAATGACTTAGATAAGGAAGTGGAAGGGTAGGTTAGTAAGTTTTCCGATGACACGAAGGTTGGTGGAGTTGTAGATAGTGTTGAGGGCTGTTGCAAGTTACAACAGGACATTGACAGGATGCAGAGCTGGACTTAGAAGTGGCAGACAAATGTGAAGTGATTCATTTTGGAAGGTTGAATTTGAATGCTGAATACAGGGTTAAAGGCAGGATTCTTGGAAGTGTGGAGGAACAGAGGTCCACGTACGTAGATCCCTCAAAGTTGCCACCCAGGTTGACAGCGTTGTTAAGAAGGCGTATGGTGTGTCGGCTTTCATTAACAGGGGGATTGAGTTTAAGTACCGTGAGGTTTTGCTGCAGCTTTATAAAACCCTGGTTAAACCACACTTGGAATATTGTGTCTAGTTCTGGTCGCCTCATTATAGGAAGGATGTTGATGTTTTGGAGAGGGTGCAGAGGAGATTTACCAGAATGCTGCCTGGACTGGAGGGCATGTCTTATGAAGAAATGTTGAGGGAGCTAGGGCTTTTCTCACTGGAGTAAAGAAGGAAGAGAGGTGACGATAGAGATCTACAAGGTGATGAGAGGCATGGATAGAGTGGAAAGCCAGAGACTTTTCCCCAGGGCAGAGATGGCTGTCATGAGGGGACATCATTTTAAGGTGAATGGAGGAAGGTATGGGGAGATGTCAGAATTACGTTCTTTACACAGAGTGGTGGATGCGGAATGCACTGCCAGCGGAGATGGTCGAGTCAGAGTCATTAAGGGCATTTAAACGACTCTTGGACAGGCACATGGACAGCAATAAATTGAAGGGATGTAGGTTAGGTTGATCTTAGATTAGGATAAATGGTCAGCCTGTACTGTGCTGTACTGTTCTATGTTCTATGATCGGAGACGTGCTGGGTATTGGAGGAATGGGCTGTATGACTCCCGCAAATTGGCACATCACGCAGTGTAGATGTCCAGCTCATGGCCAATGCCATTCATTAAAAACATTTTAAAGAATTTTCCAATTAAGGGGAAGTTTAGCATGGCCAGTCCACCTAACCTGCACATCTTTGCGTTGTGGTGGTGAAACCCCAGTTTCCCGGGAAGCGCCATGACAGTTACATCTTGGGCTTGCTGCTCTCAGGTCCCAGACGTGTTTGAGGGACAGCAGCATCTGGAGGGATGACTCCTTGAGGACAAGGAGTACCCAATAAAGAGGTGGCTGATGACACCAGTGCGGAGACCACGAGCTGAGGTGGAGATTCGCAACAATGAGGCATTTGGATCACCACAAGTGCTGGTTGAGCAGATCGAACAGTTGAAAGATGCAGCTCTAGTGTTTGGTCTGATTGGGGGGGGGGGGGTTGTCCTCTAATACAGCCCCCAGAGGGTTCCCGCATTATTGTGGTCTGTTCTGGTCTCTCTTGTGCAGCGCCAAGTGGGGGTGGGTTTGCCAGCAGCAGCGCATCATCAATGAGTCATTAGTGTTGGAGGTGGGAGAGAGACATAGCACTCCCATTCTCACACCGCCCAGGGATGAAGCACCGTGTGCACGGGGTTACAGATCTTGGGCCAATGAAATGACAGAATGGAGGATCTGGGGGTGGACAAAGTGAAATTTATTACAAGCGATGTATTACAGTGGTGCCCGATCTTAACTAGTGCCTGTGATCAACCCATGCCCACTAGGTTCTACAGTCTCCTACTCTTCCTCAAGCTCACACCACAACGAAGTACCTGCCCAGGATCCACAGCTGACCTAGAGATGGTCTTCTGAGATAACTTTGGCGGGTGTCCCCTGGGGGGGACCTTGTCCTTGAGGGCCGGATGTACCTTAGAGAAGCACATATGTTGCAGTGCATGTGGCACGTTAGCTCCATTCTCTCTCCACAGATGCTGTCAGACCTGATGGAATTGGCCAGTACCTTCTGTTTTTATGACTGGAAGTAATTTGGGAAAATGGTAAACTTTGGGAGATGAAGGAGAGAGGGAGAGAGGGTGTGTCGAAAGTGAGAGCAGTGTTTTTTTTATAAATTTAGAGGACCCAATTCATTTTTTCCAATTAAGGTGCAATTTAGCGTGGCCAATCCACCTACCCTGCACATCATTCTGTTGTGGGGGCAAAACCCACGCACACATGGGGAGAATATGCTAATCCCACACGGACAGTGACCCAGAGCCGGGATTGAACCTGGGACCTCGGCGCCGTGAGGCAACAGGGCTAACCCACTGCGTCACCATGTTGCCCTGACAGTGGGGTTTGTGAAAGTGGTAAAGGAAAGCCCAAGTGAAGCGAAGGAGGTGCAAAAGATTGTACAGCCTGATCAAGAGGTGATTGATAAGAAGGTGCCAGACCTCTTTATAGAATTTACTTGTGTGGGTAAAGTTTACTCATGTGTATCAGGAGGAGCAGGTAAAGAAGTCATAATATTAAGAGATATGGGATCTAGTCAATCTTTCATGGCAAGAGATGAGGAGTTGTGTAGTTTGGGAAGAATATTGCCAGAAAAGGTGGTAATATGTGGAATTCAGGGTGAGAGGAGTGGTGTTCCATTATATAAGGTAAAGTTGGAAAGTCCAGTGCAGAGTGGTGAAGTGGTAGTCGGAGTAATAGAGAAATATCTTGTCCAGGAATACAGTTTATCTTGTGTAATGATATAGCTGGATCGCAGGTGGGAGTGATGCCTACTGTGGTTGATAAGCCAGTGGAAAATCAGACAACTGAAATGTTGAAGAACAAATATCCTGGGATTTTTCCGGATTGTGCAGAAACAAGGTTGCAAAGTTACAAGTAAAGACAAGCGGAGAATTCAAAGAGTGAAGATGAAGTGGAAGTTCAATTATCAGAAACGATTTTTGATCGGATGGTTGAAAAAGAACAAGAACAGGTGGAGGTGAGGCGGATATTTTTAGTTCAGGAAAATTGGCGGTTACAACAGAAAGATATAGAAATAAATGGATATATCAGAAAGCATATAGGGAAGAGTAATCTCAGTGCATACCAGAGTGTTATTACTGTAAAAGTGATGTCTTGATGAGAAAATGGAGACCTTTACATATGAAGGTGGATGAAAAGTGGGCAGAAGTTCATCAAGTAGTATTGCCAGTACGGTATAGAAAGGAGGTGATGCGAGTTGCAGATGAGGTACCAGTGGGAGGTCATTTGGGAATAAGGAAAACTCAAGCTAAAATACAAAAATATTTTTATTGGCCTGGACTACATAAAGATGTAGTTAAATTTTGTTATCATGTCAGACATGTCAAATGATAGGGAAACCTCAAGCAGTGATAAAACCAGCGCCCTTATGACCCATTCCAGCACTTGAGGAACCTTTTAGAAGGGTCCTAATTGATTGCGTAGGACCGCTTCCGAAAATGAAAAGTGGGAATCAATATCTTTTGACGATAACGGATGTGTCCACTAGGTTTCCAGAGGCCATTCCAGGAAGTAATATTACAGCTAAAAAGATTGTGGAGCAGTTACTTAAATTCTTTACGAGATATGGACAACACACAGAGATACAATCGGATCAAGGATCAAATTTTACATCAAGCTTATTCAAAGAAGTTATGGATAGTTTAGGAATAAAACAATTTAAATCAACTGCGTACCATCCAGAATCGCAGGGAGCGTTAGAAAGGTGGCATCAGACATTAAAGACAATGTTGACGGCTTATTGTAAAGATTATCCAGAGGATTGGGATAAAGGAATCCCATTCATACTGTTTGCAATTAGGGGTGCACCTAATGAGTCAACCAAATTCAGTCCTTTTGAACAAATTTTTGGTCATGAGGTAAGAGGACCACTTAAATTGATTAAGGAAAAATCGGTGAGTGAGAAATCAGAAATTACATTATTGGATTACATGTCAAATTTTAGGGAATGATTGAATAGAGCAGGTGAATTGGCTTGACGACATTTAAAAGTTTCACAAAATGTGATGAAACGGGTAACGGACAAGAAATCCAAAGTTCGTAGTTTTGCCAGTGGAGATAAAGTTTTAGTGTTGTTACCGGTAGTAGGGGAGCCTTTAAAAACTAGGTTTTGTGGACCGTATCAGATTGAAAGGAACTTAACTGAGGTGAATTATGTGGTTAAAAACACCAGATAGAAGGAAGACTTACTGAGTGTATCATGTGAATATGCTTAAAAGGTACTTTGAAAGGGAAGGAGAGAAAAAGGAGGTTTTAATGATTTTAACTCGACGTGACAAACCAAATTCAGATGACTGTGAATTTGACATACCTCAAATTAAATTGGAAAATGAGGATGTTCTTAAAAATTGGGATAAATTGTTGAATTACCTTCCAGAGGAAAACAAACTGATCTGAAAGAGTTATTGATATTACATGGGCAAGTTCGTAGAGATAAATTGGGAAGTACTAAAATGGCTATACATGATGTACATGTAGGAAATGCTGTTCCAATCAAACAACACCCATATAGACTTAACCCTTTAAAATTGGCACAGGTTAACAAAGAGATTGAGAGTATGCTTATAAATGGCATAATTGAAGTGGGTTGCAGCCAATGGAGCTCACCCACAGTGATGGTACCTAAACCAGATGGTACCCAATGGTTGTGTGTGGACTATAGAAAGGTTAATGCAGTTACAAGAACGGACTCTTATCCTATCCCACATTTGGAGGATTGCATTGAGAAAGTGGGACAATCAGCTTTTATTTCAAAACTGGATTTACTTAAAGATTACTGGCAAGTAACTTTATCCGAAAGGGCGAAGGAGATTTCAGTTTTTGTGACTCCAGGTGGTATATAGCAATTCAACGTTATGCCATTTGGCATGAAAAGCGTTCCAGCCACATTTCAACGGTTATCTAACAAAGTCGTTTCAGGATTACCCAATTGTGCAGTATACATCGAAGATCTGGTAATTTTCAGCCAGACATGGAAGGAACATTTAAAACATCTGATGGAGTTATTCGATCGACTTCAGGAGGCGGATTTAGTGATCAACCTAGCCAAAAGTGAATTTCAAAAAACCCAAGTCAATTTCCTTGGCCATACAATTGGACAGAGTCGCATGGTCACACGGGATGTGAAACCAACAGTTATTGAGGAGTTTCCGATACCCTCATCACAAAGGGAAATAATGCGATTTCTTGGCATGAGTGGATTTGATCGAACATTTGTGGAAAATGTTTGCAGCGTGGTTGCTCCACTGATGGACTTGCTGAAGAAACGTTGGAAATTTCAGTCAAAAGGCATTTGACTGCCTGAAAGCTGTGATAACCAATGCTCCTGTGTTGGAGAATTACAAGGGACTCTGTGATCAGATTGAACTAAAGTATCTGACTTTAAAGAAAAGTGCCGAGGCATAGAGAAATGGCTGGATTGTGCAGAGACCTTCTTGTTCAAACAGACTGTCAATCAAGAGGGATTCCTGTTGGAGGAAGAAGAAAAAAAAGAAATGGATTATATTACTACACCTGTTTGTATGTGTTGTTCTTTTGAAACAAAAAAGTATATTTACTGTGTGCATTTCTTAAAGGATAGTGAAAAGGTGAAAAGTGAAACCATCTTGGAGTTGATGGTTTACTTTTTTTTCTCGGGGGGAGGTGTCACGTGAGAGTACCTTTAAGAAATGGGTGTTTATAAGTGGGTGTGTATATAAATATCTGTAGTGAGAGTACCTTTAAGAAATGGGTGTTTATAAATATCTGTTTTGAGAGTACCTTTAAGAAATGAGCGTCTATTACTGCAGTGATGGCAGAGAGTGGGTGGAGCTGGGCTGTCTCTCAGCTTTTTACTTTTGCTTTAGGCTTTTTGCTGCAGGGTGGGTTTGGTTTCATTTTAGTTTTGGAGAAGCTGCAATCACAGCAGGATGTGTGTGAATCTCTGCAAGCTTATGAATGTCCATTTCCTGATTTCAACGTGATAACTGTTCTCAGTAATGAAGTTAAGCCTGACGTTTTTCTGTAAAAAGGTGTTTTAAGTCTTATGGATGTTAAAAGGGAAGCTTAAAGGATTACTTAGTGTTGCAGTCTTTGGCTGTATTTGAATTAATGGTTGCTCAGATGTTCACTGTATGTTTTAAAAAGGTGAACTTGAGTTCATAGAATAAACATTGTTTTGCTTTAAAAAATATTTTTCCATATATGCTTTACCAGATCTGTAGAGTGGGCCGTGTGCTCCCCATACCACAATCTATTAAATGTTGTGGGTCAGGTGAACTCCATGATACACTTTGGGGTTCTCTAAACCCTGGCTCATAACACTTCCGTTTGAATAAGCATCGTAGTCTTACAGTTAAAGTAAATGTTTTATTTGTATGAGTTTGTTCTCTCTCCAGCGCTTATACTATGTTGCATCTGAGCTGCCTGTCTGTTCTGCTCACCAGCTGCCGTTCCTGTGAAGAGTCTCGCTGACTTCCTGTCTGTCTGTATTTATACATATCCTGTGCTCCCTCTAGTGATTGCTTAGTTGTAGTGCATTTACATTGACCCCTTGTATATATACACAGATATGCAGATCACTACACAGGACAGGGCTGCCCTCTCACAGGCAGCCATGTGCCAGTGCCACCTGGACATTGCAGCCGCGTTCCGCAGTCTGACCGAGTCTCAGCAGGGCATGGCCCAGTCTCAGGAGGCCATCGCTGAGCGCATCTGCGGCATTGGCCAGATGCTGGATGGCGTCGCACAAACCCAGAGGGAGTTGGCGCAGTACCAGACAGGGATGGGCCAATCCCTGGGCTCCATCGCAGCTGACGTTAGGACCCTGGTCGATACCACAGCGGGCCTCCAGGACTGGCAGTGCCAGGTTTCGGTGGTGCCTTGGGGCTAGTCTCCGCTTGAACCCCCGTCCCATCCAAGCTGGTTCGCCCCAGGAAACAAGCACCAAAGAGGAGTCAAGACGCAGGGCAGGAGTCTCAGCAGGTGCCTCCACTCCTGCTGTACCGTCTGGGCAGGTACAGAGACGTAGTGGTAGGGCCCATAAGGCCAGGAAAGTAGATACCTAGTAAGTTGGCACACGCGCAGGGCACAGTTTAGTTATAGGTGCTAGGGCACGTGTATGTAATCTTTCTAATTAAACTCACTGATACAAATGCAAGCTGCCTCTGTGCTATGTCCGATTCCTGCGAGGTTGGTTAGGGGACTGAATGCCACAGTGCCACTGTGTTCGAGGGGTGATGGAACGTTGAGCCCAGGTGGGGGTAATTCCACCCCTCCCACACCCCGGATGTCCACTCCACCCCGCCCCCACCTATTCAACATGACCATGTCATGGAGTGCACAGCGTGCAGACAGGGACCACCCAGGTGGAGGGTGCAAATGTGGCCATGAGTCAGACAGTGTCTAACGATTTGGAGCTGACAGCTCATCGCAGAGTGGGTTGTCATCATCCTTCATGGCATCGATCACACCCACTTCCGCAAGCATGTGAGCCCAGCCCGTTGTGCCGCAGGTGGATATGTAGTGGAGGGGTGTGGTGCATGAGGTCGTGTGGGATCGAATGGCCTCCTTATGCACAGCAGGAACTCTATGGTTTCTATGACATGTGATGAATTCATCAAATTCATTGATGTAAAAAGAACAGCTTCCAACTGTATCAATTAAAGGACGGGAGAGTAGGCAGCAACAGCAACACCAAACTGCATCTGTATCGCATCTTTAATATAAAACACCAAACTGCATCTGTATCGCATCTTTAATATAAAAACACAAAACTACATCTGTATAGCATCTTTAATATAAAAAACACAAAACTACATTTATATAGCGATGGAACCATCAATTCACCAGACATGTGCTTTCCGATATGAACAGTGGTTTTAATCTACTTACTACAGAGCCAGCCTGTTACCCGTTGATGAACTCTCAGTGAACTGCAGGCTGACTCTGGACAAGGGTATTTATACAGCAGCACAAGGGGGAGGAGTTGTGGGCGGAGCCAAGGGTGGAGCCCTGTACAAACTCCTGAGCATTCCCAGAGCTTCTCCCCCTAGTGGTCGGATAACGCTACTGCGCTTAAAAAGATACAGTGTGAATTACCAAGTTACATTCACCACATATAGTGTTGTTAATATAAAAACACCAAACTACATTTGTATAGCTTCCATAATATAAAAACACCAAACTACATCTGGATAGCATCTTTAATATAAAAACACAAAACTACATCAGTATCAGTCTAGATTATATAGAAAAACATCAACCTACATCTGTATAGCATTTTTAATATAAAAACACCAACCTACATCTCTATAGCGTCTTTAATATTAAAAAAACAACCTACATTTGCATAGCATCTTTAATATAAAAAGCACTAACCTATGTCTGCCTAGCATCTTTAATATAAAAACATCTGGGCAGCACGGTGGCGCAGTGGTAGCACTGCTGCCTCATGGCACCAAGGTCCCAGGTTCGATCCCTGCTCTGGGTCACTGTCCGTGTGGAGTTTGCACATTCTCCCCGTGTTTGCGTGGGTTTCACTCCCACAACCAAATGTTGTGCAGGATAGATGGATTGGCCACACTAAATTGCCCCTTAATTGGAAAAGATGAATTGGGCACTCTAAATTTAAAAAAATATTTAAAAAACACCAAACTACATCTGTATAACATCTTTAATAACAAAAACACCAATCTGCATCTGTATGGATTCTTTATTATAAAACACACCAACCTACATCTGCATAGCATCTTTAATATAAAAAACACCAAACTACATCTGTATAACATCTTTAATATAAAAAACACCAACCTGCATCTGTATAGCATCATTAATATAAAAATAACACTAACCTACATCTGCATAGCATCTTTAATATAAAAAACACCAAACTACATCTGTATGGATTGGATTGGATTGGATTTGTTTATTGTCACGTGTACCGAGGTACAGTGAAAAGTATTTTTCTGCAAGCAGCTCAACAGATCATTCAGTACATGGGAAGGAAAGGGAATTAAACAAAATTCAAGAAAATACAAGATACATAATAGGGCAACACAAGGTGTACGATGTAACTGCATAAGCATTGGCATCGGATGAAGCATACAGGGTGTAGTGTTAATGAGGTGAGTCCATAAGAGTCTGGTGACGGTGGGGAAGAAGCTGTTTTGGAGTCTGTTCATGCATGTTCTCAGACTTCTGTATCTCCTGCCCGATGGAAGAAGTTGTAAAAGTGAGTAAGTCGGGTGGGAGGGATCCTTGATTATGCTGCCCGCTTTCCCCAGGCATCGGGAGGTGTAGATGAAGTCCATGGATGGGAGGCAGGTTCGTGTAATGGACTGGGCGGGATTCACGACTCTCTGAAGTTCCTTGCGGTCCTGGGCCGAGCAATTGCCATACCAGGCTGTGATGCAGCCCGATAGGATGCTTTCTATAGTGCATCTGTAAAAGTTGGTAAGGGTTAGAACATAAGAACATAAGAACATAAGAACTAGGAGCAGGAGTAGGCCATCTGGCCCCTCGAGCCTGCTCCGCCATTCAATTAGATCATGGCTGATCTTTTGTGGACTCAGCTCCACTTTCCGGCCCGAACACCATAACCCTTAATCCCTTTATTCTTCAAAAAACTATCTATCTTTACCTTAAAAACATGTAATGAAGGAGCCTCAACTGCTTCACTGGGCAAGGAATTCCATAGATTCACAACCCTTTGGGTGAAGAAGTTCCTCCTAAACTCAGTCCTAAATCTACTTCCCCTTATTTTGAGGCTATGTCCCCTAGTTCTGCTGTCACCCGCCAGTGGAAACAACCTGCCCGCATCTATCCTATCTATTCCCTTCATAATTTTAAATGTTTATATAAGATCCCCCCTCATCCTTCTAAATTCCAACGAGTACAGTCCCAGTCTACTCAACCTCTCCTCATAATCCAATCCCTTCAGCTCTGGGATTAACCTAGTGAATCTAAATGTGGTTAATGTGGACATGCCGAATTTCCTTAGTTTCCTGAGGAAATATAGGCGCTGTTGTGCTTTCTTGGCGATAGCGCGATGTGAGTGGTCCAGGACAGATTTTTGGTGATGTGCACCCCTAGGAATTTGAAACTGCTAACCATCTCCACCTCGGCCCCGTTGATGCTGACAGGGATGTGTATAGTACTTTGCTTCCTGAAGTCGATGACCAGCTCTTTAGTTTGGCATTGAGGGAGAGATTGTTGTCATTACATCACTCCACCAGGTTCTCTATCTCCCTCCTGTATTCGGATTCGTCGCTATTTGAGATCCGGCCCACTATGGTCGTATCGTCAGCAAACTTGTAGATGGAGTTGGAACCAAGTTTTGCCATGCAGTCGTGTGTGTACAGGGAGTAGAGTAGGGGGCTAAGTACGCAGCCTTGCGGGGCACCGGTATTGAGGACTATTGTGGAGGAGGAGTTGGTGTTCATTCTTACTGATTGTGGTCTGTTGGTCAGAAAATCGAGGATCCAGTTGCAGAGTGGAGAGCCAAGTCCTAGGTTTTGGAGCATTGATATGAGCTTGGCTGGGATTATGGTGTTGAAGGCGGAGCTGTAGTCAATAAATAGGAGTCTGATATAGGAGTTCTTGTTTTCGTGATGTTCTAGGGATGAGTGTAGGGCCAGGGAAATGGCGTCTGATGTGGACCGGTTGCGACGGCATGCGAATTGAAGTGGGTCAAGGTGATCCGGGAGTATGGAGGTGATGCGCTTCATGTGCTTTAATGTAAAAAACACCAACCTGCATCTGTATAGCATCATTAATATAAAAAACACTAACCTACATCTCTTTAGCATCCTTGATATAAAAAAACATCCAACCTACAACTGTATGGCGTCTTTAACGTAAAAAAACACCAAACTACATCTGTATAGTGTCTTTGATATAAAAAACACTAACCTACATTTCTTTAGCATCTTTAATATAAAAGCACCAACCTGCATCTGTATAGCATCATTAATATAAAAAACACTAACCTACATCTGTATCGTGTCTTTGATATTAAAAAAACATCCAACCTACATCTGTATAGCGTCTTTAATATAAAAAACAATGTCCCCAGGCAGTGGAAAAGATGGAATTACATTTAATGAGGTGGAAATTAGTTCGGCTTATTTTCATGTCCCTCAGCAGCAGCACACCGTTAGTACATCCCCCAACTTAGAGGCCTAGGGCCAGCCCAAAATTGGTCCTTTGGTCTCATTAACATTTTCTTGTGTGAGCTGCTTCAGTAGGAAGCTGGCGCATTTTTCTGGGATGAATATCAGACCACCTACCTTAAGCCACCAACAGTGGCCCACAGTCATGTCACAAATTAATGGCTGAAGCAGCAATGGGCATATCAATTTCTACCCAGGGAAACAAACCATTCCGCTGAATCCGACCATGGTGGCCATTATCCTCCACATCGGCAGTATTCCATATCCAGTGTGCTTGCCCTGTTCCCATACCTCTTTACCCCTTTTCTCTACCCCTCAAACACCCAGCTAACATTTTTCTCAAATGTTGAATGGTATTTGCTGTGTTGCAGCTAAGCATGGTTACATTAGCCTGTGCCCAAATTATACAGCTGCCTCTGAACACGTGGCTAAGACTAAAATATTTACACGCCAGCAGAACTCAAGAGAATCTATCTTAGATTTGCACTGTAGATCAATAGTTCAGTGGTTGGTAGTTCAGTATTGCCTCAGGACACCCTCATCTACAGATGTACCAAGTCGGGCAGGGCAATGGATGCTGTTTTAAAAAAAACATCAGATTGATTCTGCCAACTTGAAAAATATAGATTGGACATTCGGCATGGAACCTCTTTTGCTTATTTCACTCCTGCAACCTTGCTTCATTAAATAATTTTACTGAAGGAGCTCTGCAAGTAAGGCTTAGGAATTGTTATTAGGAATGATAAATCAATGGCAGAAACCAAAGAGCTGGCAGTTATTTAGAGGTGAATACATTCCTCTCACAATAGTTCTCCATTGAAGTTGTGGAGTCATGGAACAATGTTTGTGTTTACTTTGGATCTTCTTGAGGTAAGAGGCGGCTCGTCGAGAGTATTTGTCTTGATATTCTGCGGATATGGGTCGCATTCAGTTAGAACATAGAACAGTACAGCACAGAACAGGCCCTTCGGCCCTCGATGTTGTGCCGAGCAATGATCACCCCACTCAAACCCACGTATCCACCCTATACCCATAACCCAACAACCCACCCCTTAACCTTACTTTTTAGGACACTACGGGCAATTTAGCATGGCCAATCCACCTAACCCGCACATCTTTGGACTGTGGGAGGAAACCGGAGCACCCGGAGGAAACCCACGCACACACGGGGAGCACGTTGCAGACTCCGCACAGACAGTGACCCAGCCGGGAAACGAACCTGGGACCCTGGAGCTGTGAAGCATTTATGCTAACCACCATGCTATCGTGCTGGCAATGTGATACAAACATAACAGGTTGGACTGTTTAAGCTTCTCTTGTAACAACCTCCCAATGCCGATGCACGTTGAACTCTGCAAAACATGGCTTTACATGCAATACCTTGCTATTAGTTGGATGAACGCCATTAGTAACGAAACAACTCCCTTCTAAAAGGCACATGTACACTCTGTTCACAGGGGAATTAAGACACCTGTGAGTATTGTTATCAGTATTGAGACCAAAATCCTGAAATATCAGGAAATACCTCGGAGGAGAGAGGTGGTGAGACAAGATAATAATAATAATATTAATCTTTATTAATGTCACAAGTAGGCTTACATTAACACTGCAATAAAATTGCTGTGAAAAGCCCTTAGTCGCCACACTCCGGCGCCTGTTCGGGTACACTGAGGGAGAATTCAGAATGTCCAATTCACCTAACAGCACGTCTTTCGGGACTTGTAGATGGAAACCGGAGCACCCGGAGGAAACCCACGCAGACACAGGGCGAACATGCAGACTTCACACAGACAGTGACCCATGCGGGAATCGAACCAGGGACCCTGGGGCTGTGAAACAACAGTGTTAACCACTGTGCTAAAGTGTCACCCACATGGGGTGGGAAGGGGGAATGGAGGCAAAGACCAAGGTGGAGCAGGATGGCTAGCCGTCCATTGATAATGATCCTGACCCCCATCGGATATCCTTGGATCAGAAAAATTACCTAATTTATCCAAGCATTCCGGCTGCCAACAGCATTAATAGGATGATTGCCTGAGAGAAGGGAGGAGTAATATCACTGATGCAATTGACCACAATATTAGCAGGTAGTTTCAGGTAAGAAGACTTGAATAATTGAAATAACCGTTGCTTTTCTTCTGCCAGTTTCAGCGATGTAATCAATAGCTGCATGATCGATTGCATAGTCAAAATCATCCTTTGAATTTAGAAATGGCCCCCACAATATACCAACAGCAGAGATCAGGGACTCAGTTGTTCATGGTGTCCAGTGTTGTGAAAATATTAATAAGGTGGTAAAATGGCGGATCCAAGTTGGGCACAAAATTCCAACCCATTGGTCCCGAGCCGTCATTGCCCCTGTCACCTGGAATTTGGGGCTCAGAAATGTAATTGGATTGCAAAATCAAATGCTCACAAATTCTATTTTGGATTGAGAGTCAAGTTGTGGTCATTTATTAATTAATTTAATCTCTCTTCTGGAAGGCATCTCCTGCAATACAGTCCCACGTGGCCTGGCAGTACCTTGCCAAAGTCGCAACTTTTCATGAATGAATACAAACAGATTGTGTTGATCATTGGGCAACAGATGCCATCCCACTTAAGCCAAAACCCGTTGTCTCTCAATATCTGCATAAAGGCACTTTGTCCCAAAGGCTACTGACCAATAACCAGGACCAGAAGCCCTAGTTGATAAGCTTTATCTTCATTTCATTGAAACGGAGATCAACTGCAGCGCCAGTACCTTTGCACTGGATGAGATGAGTTGACTCAGTTTGACATGCAGCATGTTTTATAAATACTATATCCTGTGGCATTGCACCTTGGAGTCAAAACCAAATGTAGCGAAATGGGATTAAATGTCAGGATAATTGGAATGAGTTGCACAGATTTGTTTTTAAATTCGCCTCCAAATCCCCAGTAATGTGGCTGACTCTTGTTAGAATACCGGAGCAGACTCCAATTTATGTTAGCATGAGAAACCCCAACAATTTGCAATTTGTAAACTGTGAGGAAAGTATACTTCACTTCAGGAGTGACTCCACTGACAAATAGAGATCTTTAGCGTTAAATCAAATTTCATTTTTTAATACAGTATTAACCACATTTTGAAAATGTTTTTATTGAGGTTATTTTGTAAAATACCTGAAATTACAAAGATAAGTGTGCACATACATTTGAAAACAGAAGAAAAATAAAGAGAAATATATATACCAGCTTTTGTTATTCACATCGGTTGTCTTATGTTATTTACAATGGTTATATCTTCTTGTTTTTCGTTTTCCGGCAAGCATTTGGTTCTGGCTGTGTACCCTGCTCCCCTCTCCCCCCTTTCTTCCTGCCCCCTCTGGCACTCTGGCCCTCTGGCATGCTTTCTTCCCTTGTCTGCTCTTATGTCCTGTTCCAGTTGGGTTGGTGTGATGCCGTGTTTTTTGTTATCTGTTGGGCATGTTTGGGTTCCATGCCTCCTTATTCCCCCACTACCCCTGCTCTCCCTTCCCCCCTCTCATTGTTATATCATGGCTACCCTCTCCCTTCCTTTGGCTTATTGGCTGTTGGCTACAAACAGGTCTTTCTGCACCATCTTCCATCTTTTATGATAAAATCACTTCCATAAGGAGGCACATCACAAGAATTATCTCTTTTGAAGGGTCAACATGAACCAAGAGACTGGATAACTGCAAAACTAATTTAACCTGTTCAAAGGTTTCTTTCTGATGCTCTCTCCAATACCACCTCTAATACTTCTCGAGCAGGGATGCCAACATTGTAGAAAGATTAGGAATAAATCATCCGTAATAATTCATCGTCCCCAACACAATGGTTAGCACTGTTACTTCACAGCGCCAGTGTCCCAGGTTCGATTTCCAGCTTGGGTCACTGTCTGTGCAGAGTCTGCACATTCTCCCGTGTCTGCGTGGGTTTCCTCCGGGTGCTCCGGTTTCCTCCTGCAAGTCCCGAAAGATGGGCTTGTTAGGTGAATTGGACATTCTGAATTCTCCCTCTGTGGACCCAAACAGATGCCGGAGTGTAGCGCATTAGGTAGGGGAGTGTTGGGGATTTTCACAGTAAACTTCATTGTTAATGCCTCTGTATACCTCTGTACTCTCCTTTGTTTTAACCCTATTACTCATTACTTTCTGAGCCCTCATCCTTGGCACAATAGCTAACAATGGCTTCCCACCAAACCTGGTAGATCTTGCCTGCTTGCACCCTTTCGAGTTCCATCGCCTTCCTTCTGGCACTTTCCATATACTTGGCGATCTTTCATGCCTTCTTTAAGGTAAGCTCTACCTCTGCTGATACTTTATTTTGCATGGCCATGACGATAACACCACAGGCTAGCCTGTCTCTCAGAGTGCAGATCTGAACTCAAAATCTTCAACCATTTGTCTTAGGTGTACCACTTCTATCGTCTCCCTGGGGCTCTTGTGGCCGAGTTAAGTTTGTATCATTGCATTGTCACAAAGGGTTTCAGGTGATAATGTCCCTTGACTAATTCCATAAACTCAGAATCACAGAAAATACAGTGCATAAGAGGCCCTTCAGCCCATTGAGTCTGCACCGACGCATGAAAAACAGCTGACCTGCCTACCTAATCCCATCTGGCCCATAGCCTTGGATGTTATGATGTGCCAAGTGCTCATCCAGGTACTTTTAAAGGATGAGAGGCAACCCGCCTCTGACACCCTTCCAGGCAGTGCATTCCAGACTGCCAACACTCTCTGGATAAAAACTTTTTTCATCAAATCCCCCGAAACATCCTGCTCCTGATCTTGAACTTGTGCCCCCTCGTACCTGACCCTTCAACTAAGGGGAACAGCTGCTCCCTTTCCAATCTGCCCATGCCCCTTATAATCTTGTACACCTTGATCAGGTCGCCCCCTCAGTCTTCTCCACTCCAGCGAAAACAACCCAAGCCTATCGAATCTCTCTTCATAACTTAAATGTTCCATCCGAGGCAACATCCTGGTGAATCGCCTCTGCACCTTCTCCAGTGCAATCACATCCTTCCTATAATGTGGTGACCAGAATTGCACACAGTACTGTAACAGTGAAAGGCACTTGGATTGAAATTTGTCGCCAAATATAGGGCTGGATTCTCCCGCCCTGCCTGCTGCAAGAACGCCACAGACAAGTCGCGTACAATGGAGAACTCCATTAACTTTGGGCAGGATTCTCCGGTCGCTAGGCGGACACAGCCGGAGAATCCCATCCATAGTATCCAGTAAGACTGGCTACCATCAAGTAGATCAACAAATAAATGTTCTTTTAAGGTGAGTGACTATTTAGAGAGTGAGATAAAAGCTACCGTACTCCACAGCTCCAGATTCTAAAATGGCAAGGAAAACTCGCGCTCAGCCCCAGGATTCGCACACTCCGGCCTGATTGGTTGAATGGGTCACATGACCCTCTGAGACCTCACCCCTTAAAGGCGCTACCATACCACCCAAACAAATTGAACCCAAAAGTGCCCCCATTTTGAGAAGAGCTTTTTATTTCCCTGAATTGCCTCTCAAATGCATTTGCATTTGTCTGAATAGAAAATCTGCCATGAACCAGGACAATTGGGCAGCATGTTAAAACATAGCTTTTTAAGAAATAAATCTTTAAAATATATTGTTGGCATATTTAAGAATGGTTATGAAGTACAGCTGAAAATTCGTTTACTACAAAAATAAGCATTTTAGTCAGAATTCTAATCCAGTAGCCATGAGTAACTTGGTGTTAAATAACTGAAAATGAAGTTGAAAAATTAGGCAGAACTATTTTAGTTATTTTTATGTACAGTAGTCAGCTTCTTAGTACATTAATAAAATATTCAATGGCTAAACATTATTATTCTTATGCCTCCCCAAAAAGATTCAAATATTTAATACCATCTTAAAGGTCCATAAACAGGCACAATTAGCAGAATTCACTAAGGTAATTAACCTGCCGGCAAGAATGGTTGGAAAGTTCCAGCCGATCAGGTTATAGGCAAAACTCACGATAGGTGTGGAAATTATAATGGAGAAAACAGTTCCTGGGAGGAGGAACTTAAGTCATGAAAATAGATTGGAGCAAGTGGGACCAATTTCCATCGAAGAAAGAGGGCTGAGAGGAGGTTTGATAGAGGTATTCAAAATCATAAGGGGTCTGGACAGAGTAAATAGGAAGAAACCCTTTTGTGGTTGGGCCTCCTTTTTGCATATTATTTCATAAATGAGTGAAAGATTGCAGAACCTCAATTTGTGCAAGATGAGTGCTGATTTGGTCAATTTGGGGAAAGTAACAGTACAACTTATCTGAAAGTCCAGCCCTTTAAGCCACAGATATTTCCTGTCTGATCCACTTCACATCCTGTTGTTATGCATTTATGATGCTTCGTGTGTCAATTTTGTCAAAGAATCGCTAATTATTACAGCGCGGAAAGAGACCATTTGGCCCATCATGTCTACACCAGGCGTCTGAATGAACAACTCACCGAATTCCATTCTTCCATCCACGTCACCACATTCTATCTTTTCTGGCATTCCCCTTTTAAATCTTCAAATGAACCTGCCTCCACCACTCATGTAGATCATTCCAGATCCAAATCACTCACAGCATGAAAAGATCTTTTCCTTCATATCACTATCGCTTCTTTTACCAATTACTTTAACCCTGTGCCCTCTTGTCCTCAATCCTTTCATCAATGGGGATGGTTTCTTCCTATTTACTCTGTCCAGACCCCTTATGATTTTGAATATCTCTATCAAACCTCCTCTCAGCCCTCTTTCTTCGAAGGAAATTGGTCCCACTTGCACCAATCTATTTTCATGACTTAAGTTCCTCCTCCCAGGAACTGTTTTCTCCATTATAATTTCCACACCTATCGTGAGTTTTGCCTATAACCTGATCGGCTGGAACTTTCCAACCATTCTTGCCGGCAGGTTTTTCCAATGCCATGGGTTTCACGACAGCCGGCGGGCAAAGAATTTGGGACCCCTTTGTTAACCCGCCACTGACCAACGGCTGACTGACTCCACCACCGTGAAACAGTTTGTGGGGGTGCGAGGAAAATCCCACACATCACATTGTAGCTCCACAATTTGGTTATTGGGTGGCTTTAAAGCTTCCTGCAAGTTAGGAGGAGATATTTAACCCAAAACATTTTGCTGTAAGCAGGTTCAATCAGGAACTTTGGCATGTTGTCAATTAAAGTCAAATTGCCTAAAGTTCTTTGTATCCAGATGAATAAAAACAGATATGAATTGAACCCAAGAGATAGTTTGAGGATTATGGTTAAAACTTTTAGGCCTGAGGTGAGGAGAAACTTCTTCACCCAGAGAGCGGTGAATCTGCGGAATTCGCTACCACAGAAAGTGGTTGAGGCCAAAATGTTGTGGAATTTCAAAAAAGAACTGGATGTAGCTCTTAGGGCTAAAGGGATTTTTGTGAGAACATAGAACATACAGTGCAGAAGGAGGCCATTCGGCCCATCGAGTCTGCACCAACCCACTTAAGCCATCACTTATCATAGAATTTACAGTGCAGAAGGAGGCCATTCAGCCCATCGAGTCTGCACCGGCTCTTGGAAAGAGCACCCTACCCAAGGACAACAACTCCACCCTATCCCCATAACCCAGTAACCCCACCCAACACTAAGGGCAATTTTGGACACTAAGGGCAATTTATCATGGCCTATCCACCTAACCTGCACATCTTTGGACTGTGGGAGGAAACCGGAGCACCCGGAGGAAACCCACGCACACACGGGGAGGATGTGCAGACTCCGCACAGACAGTGACCCAAGCCGGAATCGAACCTGGGACCCTGGAGCTGTGAAGCGATTGTGCTATCCACAATGCTACCATGCTTCCCCCTACCCCTCTAACCCAATAAGCCCACAAAGGACCACAAAGAATCCAGCACCAGGTTTGTAGAGTATTTACAACCATATGTACACAATAACAGTAATTCACTATTGGTTCTCTCTCTAGCCGGTACCACACTGGCCAATCAATTTATACAGATGCAAAGTTAATGATTGCCCAGCCTCCCTCATTGGGAGAGCTCATATTCCCAAAGAATTTGTTGTCCCCAGTCAATAGGATGCGGGCAGGTTATGACAGGGATTAAGGGATATGGGGCGAAGGCTGGATCAGGGTATTGAAGTTCATGAACATCCATGATCATAATGAATGGTGGAGCAGGCTCGAAGGGTCTTCTGCTACTTCTATTTTCTCCATATGTTTCTATGCATGATCACATTGTTCTTTACACCCTGCAGGACTTGTATTGTCTCCCCAAAATATTGATGGGACTTCCACCAACCAAAGTAAAATTTCTGTTTTCTGTGCACTCATTGGTATAGCACCCCCACTTCTGGAAGGTGCAATTATACCATGACAAGTTTACAAAGACATTTTTCATTATAAATGTGGGCGTATGCAATTAGAATTAGTGAAAGGTTTACATGTAAATGCAACAATATGAATATGGATTTGCACACATAGGTATATGGTTTCAAATATTTTGTAAGTTTTAACTGTTATGGGCCAGGGTTTAGAGAACCCAAAAATGTATCATGGAGTTCACCTGACCCAGAACTTTTAATAGATTGTGGTATAGGGAGCACACGGCCCACTCTACAGGTGTGGTACAGCAGAAATCAAAAAGTATTTTTTAAAGCAAAATAATGTTTATTCTATGAACTCAAGTTAACCTTATTAAAACATACAATGAACATCTTAGCAACCATTAATTCAAATACAACCCACAAAGAATACAACACTATGTAATCCTTAAGCTATCCTTTTAACATCCAGAAGACTTAACAAAACCTTTTAACAGAAGCATATCAGGTTAAAGTCACCACTGAGAGCAGTTATTAGTTTTAATTCATCAAAGGATCGAATTACAGTTTTTAGATTACACAGAGAGAGACTCATACACCTTCTGGCTGTGACTGCAGCTATCCAGCCATGAAAATGAAACTAAAACGCACCCTGCAGCAAACAGCCTAAAATGAAAGTAAAAAGCTGACAGAGAGCCCAGCTCCACCCACTCTCTGACATCACTGCAGTGATAAACACCCATTTCGTAAAGGTACTCTCACTATAGATATTTAGACACACACCCATTTCTAAACACTAATTTCTTAAAGGTACTCTCACACATGACAATCACACATCCTGAATATACTGGTAATACACAATGGGAAATATCAACTTCATGGTTATTTGAATCATATATGCTGATAAGCTGTGCAAATGAAACACTTGTGTCGAGTGTTTGATTGGATTGTGAATTGGTGTTTCACACCTGAACTGCCACTGCTGAGGAGTGATGCAGAAGAAATAATTCACATCACAAGTCCACATGGTGCTCTTAGGCCATTAGAGAGCCATGAGAAATGAATAGCAGCTTGCAAACTTAGAAATAATGGGTGGTTTGAACCCTGCCCACCCAATAGAAACTGGGAGGGTGGACAATTAAAACTGAGCGGGTGGCACAGCTGCCTCATGGCACTGAGGACCCAGGTTTGATTCCGGCCCCCGGTCACTGTCTGTGGAGTTTGCACATTCTCCCCATGTCTGCGTGAGTCTCAACCCAAAACCCAAAGATGTGCAGGATCGGTGGATTGGCCACGCTAAATTGCCCTTAATTTAAAAAAAAAAGAATTGAGCACTTCAAAAAAATGTTTTAAACTGAGCGGGTGAGCAACCAGCTTGGGGTTGACCCTTTCCCCATCTGGGGCTTAACCTGCAGGTTTCGTAGGTGGCTGAGGTGCCTCTCTAAAGCGGGAGGGGTGGGAGGCTTGACAACATGTGTAAAATCAGGATTCTAGTCCCCAATGGGACTCCACTTGCATTGTGTCCCAAGGCCCTTAGTTTGCAAGACCACCCGATTTACCAGTTTATCACCCAAAGCCAATGGTTTGGCAACAGTCAGTAAGGGTGAAGAGACTCAGATTCAGAAACTTTCCTTTGTAGGCCATTGTGAGGGAGGTGGCGATGGAGGGGAATTAGACAGTATACCCACTGAGAATCATAGAATCCCTGCAGTGCAGAAGGAGACTATTCGGCCCATCGAGTCTGCACCAACCCTTTGAAAAACCACCCTACCGAGACATAATCCTACGCCCTATTCCTGCAACTCCACCCTAAGAGACAATTTATAATATCCAGTCCACCTAACCTGCACATCTTTGGACAGTGGAAGGAAACCGGAGCAACTGGAGGAAAACCACACATCTAATGGGAGAATATGCAAAGTCCTGAGGTCGGAATCGAACCCGGGTCCCTGGCACTGTGAGGCAGTAGTGCTAACTACTGTGCCACCGTGCTGCCCACTACTTATTGTTTTCCATTGGAAAGTGCACAGATGCAGATATCGGATGAGGGGAACACTGGGCTCAACATTGAAAGCCTCCAGTTATATAACCTCCACATATTTACTATGCAGGCAAATATGTAAGTGAAATATTGGAGGGCTACCAGTTCCCATGGAACCACATCCCAGAAATGAAAAGTGAAAGTTGTATTATCCGTACTGCAGGATTACTGTGATGTTACCTGATGTATTTCATTTTCATTTCATTTCATTGCTACTGGTTTGACATGAAGATATATAACGCATAAGACATATTATAGAGCTATCCAAATCTTTTCATGAGAATATAAAAAAAATATTTTGACATATTAACATCCTGAACAACCCACATCAAATAATTTGCAGCAAGTTAAATTTAATTGGGCTAAATTGTATTCCTAAAAGTGATGCGTTGAATAAGTATTTTCGTTAACTGCAAAGCAAAGTGTTACATGCTTAAAATACCCAGGGAAAATTAATGTATGAAGGTCAGCATCCAGTCACATCTAGTAAATGCATTGTGCATTTTCATCTCACTTGATTGTCCAGGTTTGTCCTTTGATAAATTAAAAACTTGCCAATTCTCCCCTTTCTCTTGTGAAGACACTGGGGCTAAAAGGTTCATGACCCTCCATTGGGAATCTAGTGGAACGATTACAAATTTCCACCTCATCATCTTGTTCCTCTCACTAGATAAAAGCAGCCCGGCGAAAGAATGAACCCTTCCTAATGTTGTTGACAATAATCTGCCTTATAATTAAATTAATTGTATGTAATGTATGAGCTATGGAGATATGTGAGAAATATATATGTCTGAGCTGAATCCATTTTAATAATGCATCATTTTCCTTCCAGGAATCAATATGAGTACAGCATGCTTATTGATGTTGCTGACCTTCAGTCATTACTGCTGGATTTCAGCTCGATTGCCAGGAACCATGGCCATAGAGTAAAGAGTTTGGCAGCAGTGATATCAATTCCTGCAGTAAAACAACTAAATGTTATGTCAGGCTAATTGAGCAGACAACAATCACTTGATTGATAGAACTGATCAGCACTGGACAGAGCATACAATAACCACACTGATAAAAGGACCGGGTTGCTTTCATACTTGGAACAGCCTCTACCATATTGATGAGCTGGTCAATCAGATCTGATGTGGAAGATGTTGCTTTGAGTGACCATGAGCACAAAGTGCAAACTGGCGGAACAAGGAGAAAAGTACTTGATCAGTGTATGATTCCTTTTTCAAAAAATTAACATTTAAAAAATTCAAAGACGTTTATTTCATAGGATTTATAGTGCAGAAGGAGGCCATTCGGCCCATTGAGTCTGCACTGGCCCTTAGAAAGAGCACCCGACTCAAGCCCACGTCTCCATCCTATCCCCATAACCCAGTAACACCACTTAACTGTTTTGGATACTAAGGGCAATTAGCATGTCCAATCCACCTAACCCGCACATCTTTGGACTGTGGGAGGAAACCGGAGCACCCGGAAGAAAACCACGCAGACACAGGGAGAACGTGCAGACTCCGCACAGACAGTGACCCAAGCCGGGAATCGAACCTGGGGCCCTGGATCTGTGAAGCAACTGTGCTAACCACTGTGCTACCGAGCTGTCCAATATTGAATATTGCAGTGTGCTGATTAAGTAATCAACGATACAGACGCAAGCTTGTGATAAACCTATATTTGTAATGGAGCCCAATTAACATAGTTTGAGAAACATTTGCGAGTTATTGGATACTTCAACTTCAATTGTGCATGCTAATCCTTCAAATGCAGTGAATGAATTAGTGTAAAGATGTGACTTCATTGATTCCTTTAACAACATCCATACCCAGTTTACAGTTGGGGAAGTCACTGAATAGTGATCAGGAACTGACTAATTCCTCTCACTTGCCCAGATAGCCCGCGCTGGGTCGGAGAATCGGCAGTGACGTGGGAAATTCCCACCACGCCGCTCCGACGCCTGGCCACAATTCTCTGGCGACCGGAGAATCGACGGCAATCGCGCCCCCGCGTTTGCCGCAGCGCCGGTCGGGGGCTGCTGAAAGAGGCCCCAGCGGCGATTCTCCGTGGGTGACCGGCTGAACTCCCGCCGAGTTCCACCGAGTCCCGCTGGCGTGGTGCCACCTGGTACCACCCGGCGGGAGATCGGACCCTCACCCGTGGTGGACGTCCTGGTGGGGGGGGGGGGCAGGAGGATCTGACTCCGTGGGGGGGCCTCCACTGGGTCCAGGCCCTGCGATTGGGGGCTTCCGATCGGCGGGCGCATACAATTTGGAGGAGGCCTACCTCCTTTTGCCCGGACCCGCTGTTAGGGCTCTGACATGTTGCTCTGTGCCAGCGCGAAGAGGAGAACCACGCGCATGCGCCGACGGCAACCATACGCATGCGCCGGCGCAGAGACCACCAGCGCATGCATGCGTGGACCTGCGCCGGCTATGCAGGGCCGCCTTTCAGCGCCAGGACAGCGTGCAGAACTCCGGCGCCTTGCTAGCCCTCTGAAGACCTGTGAGTTGCTGGGCCAGGAGGCCCTTGACACCTGTGTACACCACTCCTTGGCTGGGATTTTGGAGAATCCCTGTCAGAATGTCGAAAAAGAAAAAAAGAAACCTCAGAATGTATCAAGCTATTTCCTAGCCACTGAAGTATTTTTGAAATGTAGGGCTGAATCTTGCCGATTAGGTGGTAACATTCGGGCTGCTGCTGGGAGATTACCGCCATTTAGCTGGCAGCCTCCTCGCACGGCAGTGGGGGTCAATCTGCCATCGGCCAACAGCCTGGTAAAATGGATATAATTTGGGCCTTTATTCATTTAAATTGGCTGCCCACCTTCTTAGAGTGGGAAGCCTGTGTAATCCTGTTCCCGACGTTGATAAAAATACCTGACAATGGGACCTGGTTGGGGAAATGATCCGTGATTTTACCAGCTCCACACACCTCACTTCCCGCCTCATTGGGGCCGGTAAAATTCTGCTCCTAGTCATTGTTGTGATTCTGGAAATGTGGCAGCAAATTTGCGCACAGCAAGGTCCCACAAGCAGTAATACATCAGAAAACCAGATAATCTGTTACAGACGTTGGTTAATTTAATTGGTTTAACCAGCTCAGAAAAGGCTGAATAACAAGCTGGGGACCTCCTTGATCTGTATGGCTCAATATCACACAGCCAGCACTGTTAACCATCACATTTAGGTGGGAATGTGGAGTTGAGGTGACAATCTGATCAGCCATGAATTTATTGAATGGTAGAGCAGGCTGGAGGGACCGAGTGGCCTACTCTTGCTCCTAACCCGAATGTTCATATGTAGCCTTTGGAGGATCTACTAAAACATCTCCATGAAAGTATACGTTTTTAAAAATCTGATGTTTACTTGTAACTTCCAATGTTTAAAGGGAAGGGTCCAGAGTAGACTTGTGTTGTCAGGAATCTGTTTCACTTCACTCTCGCTGACCAACAACTTGCTTTTTCCACTGTCTCTTACAATTTTCATCATTGGGACAAATGTAGCATTTAATTTCTGGCACAGTGCAAGCTACTCCCATGATATTCTGCTCCCTCTGGGTTCATGAAATGGGTCCCGTGCCGTTGGTAATGTCCTTCAGTTCTCAATGAATGTGAAGCAATGTATGGATTCACAAAAAAAGGCCCCAAAGTGTTACGGGTGCTTTCTCTGTCTTTGCCTGGAAATCTTAACCGAGCTGGTGTGGAGAAAATCATGTCACACACACAAATCCTCTCAACAAATTAAAACTAATTCCAAGCAACAAACATTATCGGGGGACATTTAGAAAAAGCCTGAGATAGCAATTAAATGTGCCCTTCAGCTGATTCATGATATGCCGCATAACTCAATTTAATGAAATTGTAAATCAATAAATTCAATTTTCCTAATTACCAACAGTTAAAGTGGCTTATTAATTTAGATTTAGATGAGCATCATTGTTGTGCCCTAAAAGGGCACTGCACAATTTATCCACTTATGTAGATTTAGGACTAGAAGTTAGTTGCAAATAACTTTGGTGGAATCTACCCTCCCAGTAACTGTAATGACTATTTTCGTGGTTTCTGTGCACCAGTTATTCATCTGATGCAAAACTGTAATGTGTTGTGTTCCCTATTTCCACACGGCGCTGATGGTTCGTTAAATTCTGCAATGGTACATTGGGTATAACAATACAAATTTTCTCTAGCTTAATAACTTGAGCTTACCCATTTGACCTTTATTAACTAGCCTGGAAAACAGCACGCAAAATCAGGTTAGCGCATAGCTAGAGAGCAGGAAGCTGATATTTCACTGCTAAGATAACCTTGAATGTCACTGTGGGTAAGGCAACTTTCCTCAGATGCTGACTCCATGGACTTGCTTGTAGTAGTGCCTCATCCCTGTGTTTTAGAACTTTTCACCAAAGATACATCTGCCGATGTTGATGCTTTGGACTTTCATTCATGTCGATTACAAATAGCCTTGTTTCAGGCAATCTCTAAAAACAATTGAGTACTCATTTATTGCCAGTCTTTTCTCTCGAAACAAAATGATATTGTAAAACCCGAAAAAGTTCTTATGACTCCATCACAAGGAATAGAGAGAAAAAGGAAAGGCCTACATTTTCCTAACATCGGTCTCAAAGCACTTGATAGTCAATGAGATACTCTTGAAGGGCAGTAACTGTGATAATGTGGGATACACGGCAGCCAATTTGTGAACAGCGAAAATCAATAAAATAATGGTTGCACAATCAGTTTTGATGATGTTGACTGAGGAATAGTTATTGACCAGGGATAGCTCCCCTGTTTTTCCACAAAGTACTGTCAAATGCTTTGGGTTTTTTTAAGTCATCTCACTTTTGAACTGAGAGACAGCTCTTCTGACAGTGCAAAACCCAAAAAGATAAGCAGGTTAGGTGGATTGGCCATGCTAAATTGTCCCTTAACTGGAAAAAAAATAATTGGGTACTCTAAAATTTTAAAAAATAAGCAGCAAGTATTAGACAGAGCTAAATGATTCCACAACAAACACATCATATCTAAACTCTGTAGTAGTTCTGCCACATCGAGCTGTGAATGGGGGTAGACAATTAAACAACTCATTGGAGGAAGAGGCTTCACAAATATCCCCATCCTCAATGATAAAGGAGCCCAGCACATTTGTGCAAAAGGCAAGGCTGAGGCATTCGCAACAATCTTCAGCCAGAAGGGCCGAGTGGATGATCCATCTCGGTCTCCTCCCGATGTTCCCAGCATCACAGATGTCAGTCTTCAGCCAATACAATTCACTCCACATGACATCAAGAAACAGCTGAAGGCACTGGATACAGACAATATTCTGGTAACAGTACTTGTGCTTCAGAACTTGCTGCACCCCCAGCAATGTTGCTCCAGTACAGCTACAACACTGGCATCTACCTGGCAATGTGGAAAATTGTCCACATCCTGTACACAAGAGATAGGACAAATTCAACTCAGCCAACTACCGCCCGATCAGTCTACCCTGCATCATCAGCAAAGTAATGGAAGGAGTCATCCAAGTGATGAAGCGGGCGGCACAGTGGGCGGGCGGCATGGTGGCACAGTGGTTAGCACTGCTGCCTCACAGCTCGAGGGACCCGGGTTCAATTCCAGCCTTGGGTGATTGCCTGTGTGGAGTTTGCACTTTCTTCCCGTGTCTGTGTGTGTTTCCTCCAGTTGCTCCGGTTTCCTCCCACTGTCCAAAGATGTGCAGGTTAGGTGCATTGGCCACGCTAAATTGCCCTCAGCATCCAAAAAGGTTACGTGACGTTACTGGGTTCCGGAAATAGGGTGAAGGTGTGGGCTTAAGTTAGATGCTCTTTCCAAGGGACGGAGAAGAGTCAATGGGCCAAATGGCCTCCTTCTGCACTGTAAATTCCATGATTCCAATGATTCAATGATCAGCAGTGCTATCAAGCAGCACTTACTGAGCAATAACCTGCTCACGGACGCTCAGTTTGGGTTCCGCCAGGGTCACTCAGCTCCTGACCTCATTACAGCCTTGGTTCAAACATGGACAAAAGACTTGAATGGTAGTTGTGAGCTAAGAGTGACTGCCCTTGAAATTAAGGCATCATTTGATCGAATATGTCCTAGCTGAAATGGAGTTAATGGAAATCGGGGGAAAACTATTCAAATCTCATTTTCCAGCACTTGGCCCTCAGCCTTGTATGCCTTGGCATTGCAAATGCACATATAAATACTTCTGGAATGTTCTGAGGATCTCTGCCTTCGCCACTCTTTCAGGCAGTGAGCTCCAGACTCCCACCCCCGCTTGGGTGGGAAAAAAGATTTTCCTCACATCCCCTCTAAACCTCCTGCCACTCACCTTAAATCTATGTCCCTTAGTCATTGATCCCTCCACCAAGGGAAACGTTTATTTTTCTCTCCTCTATCTATGTCCCTCATCATTTTATTCATCTCAATCATGTCCACCTCAGTCTCTTCTGCTCCAAGGAAAACAACTTCAATCTACCCAATCTTTCATCATAGCTAAAACTCTCCAGCCCAGGCAACATCCTGGTAAACCTCCTCTGCACTCTTTCCAGTGCTATCACATCCCTCCGAGAATGCAGATTCCAGAACTGCACACAGTACTCGAGCTGTGGCCTAACCAATGTTTTATACAGTTCCAGCATACGTCCCGGCTTTTAAAGTCTATGGGCGCGATTCTCCACAAATGCGGAGAGTCGTAAAGGCTGCCGTGAAACTGGCCGTGTTTTCACGGCAGCCTCCGCGCCCCCTCCCGGGACCCGATTCTCCACCCCGGGCGGGGCTAGCATCGCGGCCCCGTGAAGCACGGCATCGCGGGCTTTGCGACCGTCACTAAGCCCGCGCGCCAAGCGTCACGGCGGCTGATGCGCACGATGACGTCACCCGCGCATGCGTGGGCCGTCATGCCCCTCAGCCGCCCCGCGGACTGATCCTGCGGGGCGGCGGAGGAACAAATAGTGCGCGGGTATCGGACCCGCTGCCCGCGAGCGGTGCCCACAGAGTACCCTTCGTCGTCCAGTACTTTCCTGGGGCGGAGAAACTACGACATCTTCTTCGCAGCCTTCAACACATCATCATTGAAGATGAACATCTTGCCAAGGTCATCCCCACACCCCCACTACTGACCTTCAAACAACCGCACAACCTCAAACAAACCATTGTTTGCAGCAAATTACCCAGCCTTCAGAACAGCGACCACGACACCACACAACCCTGCCAGGGCAATCTCTGCAAGACATGCCAGATCATCGACTCGGATACCACCATTACACGTGGTAACACCACCCACCAGGTACGCGGCACATACTCGTGCGACTCAACCATTGTAGTCTACCTCTTACGCTGCAGGAAAGGATGTCGCGAAGCGTAATACATTGGCGAGACCATGCAGACACTGCGACAACGAATGAACGGGCATCGTGCAACAATCACCTTCCAGTCGGGAACACTTCAGCAGTCAAGGGCATTCAGCCTCTGATCTCCGGGTAAGCGTTTCCAAGGCGGTCTTCAGGACACGCGGCAACGCAGAATTGCCGAGCAGAAACTTATAGCTAAGTTCCGCACGCATGAGTGCGGCCTCAGGTAGAGTAGAGTAGGAGGGAAAATATGGCGGGTAGTACCGGTGGGAGAGGAGCAGGCTTGTGCAATATGTTATGATTGAAGTATTGAAAGTACATGGATGTTTGCACATTTTTGCCTTTTTTTGCTTTCTTTCTGATGATGTCTGTAACTGTTTATAAAGCCAAAAACGACCTCAATATAATTGTTTATTAAAAAAATGGCTGCATTGCTACTGGCACAAATCCCATTATTCGGGAGAATAGCTTGAGAACCCCAAAACTGGATTTGCGCCAGGTACCAAACAGTTTGCCACTCTTCCAGCCTGCTTCAGATGGCATGATCAGGATTTTGCCCAGAAAGGGCATGAACCTGATCACAACCCATTTGCGTTCATTTTGACCTCATTAGCGAGGTTGAATACAGTGGCCCCCCCAAAAGTCAACAGCACCCCCACCCCTCTCCCAAGTGGGAAGTCACACGAACACCATTCAGTACTGCTTTCTGAAAGCCGGGAACGGGCGTCATGGACTTTGGGGGGAGCAAGGAGATGATTACCCATCTCCACTTACCTTCAGGGAGTAGAAGGACACAGCAGCTGCTGGCCAGGTGCTGTGGAGGGATCCTTCAAGTGACCTGAGGGTTGGGGGCTCAGGTTGGGCTGAAGGGGGCCAGGTCAGGCGTGTCCCCTGAGATAGGGGATGCTTTGGGCCTGTGAAACCTTGAAGTTGGCTTTATTTCCTACCCATAACAGGGCAAAGCACATTGCAGCCTATGTGTCCTAAAATCCTCTCACAGGACAGAGACATTCTGTTGTCTGTGTCCGGGATTTCCATTTTATCCCATTGAAGTCTTCCCTTTGTAGTAGCCTGTTTAAAGTCCATTTCACTTCCCATTGACTGTGACAAGCCTCTTGTTTGACAACTGAAGGCTATCTCAAAGGAGGGATTAACCTTGTTAGTTATAGGGCAGCACAGTGGCGCAGTGGGTTAGCCCTGCTGCCTCACGGCGCCGAGGTCCCAGGTTCGATCCCGGCTCTGGGTCTCTGTGTGCACATTCTCCCCATGTATGTGTGGGTTTCACTCCCACAATCCAAAATGTGCAGGGTAGGTGGATTGGCCATGCTAAATTGCTCATTAATTGGAAAAAATTAATTGGGTATTCTAAATTTAACAATCTTGTTAGTTGTTATAGCACTTGATGGTCCGTGAACTCTGAACTGCTTCCTCGAAAGAGCAGGTGCCTTGTCTGAGAGCAATATTTCTAGACTGGATCTTTTTCTTTTTTTTTAAAATATTTTATGAGGGCTTTTTTATACATAGGAAAGATAAAAATTAACTACGCAAATCTATACACATCGGTTACAGTTTACAATTTACAAGTGCCCAGCATTTGAATTGGTCTCCTAACCCCAACATCCCCTACTTTCCTGAGACCCCCTTCCCTTCTTGCTATCTGCCGTGTTTTCTTTGTTCGCTAGTTCATCAGTCCTGAACATACTGGGGTAGTGTAGTGACACATATATTATATCTTGCTAAGTTGTTCCTATTTGGTTGTTTACATTTACAAACATTTGGTCTGGGGGTGGGGGGCGTCCCCTCCCATGTGGGGTGTGGTTGGGTTCTGTGCCTCCTTGATTCCCTCCCTCACTAGCCCCCCCCCCCCCCCCCCCCCCCACACAACCCCTTGCCCTCTCCGTTTTTGTTGGTGTCTGTGGTTCCTCTGTGGGACCACATCGCCCTGGCCTATTGGGTACTAGCTACAAACAGATCCCGGAACAAGTTGGTGCATTGCCTCCATGTCTTGTGGAAGCCCTCTTCCAACCCCTGGATGGTGAATTTTATTTTCTCTATTTGGAGAAATTCCGATAGGTCGGACAGCCAGTCCGCAGCTTTCGGTGCTGCTGCCGATCGCCAGCCGAGCAGGATTCTTCGGTGGGGGATTAGGGAGGCAAAGGCAAGAGCGTCGGCTCTCATCCCCATAAAGAGCTCTGGCTGTTCTGATACTCCCAGGCTCCACCCTTATACCCACAACCTTGGACATCGTCTCGAAGAAGGTTGTCCACTATCCGACTAGTCTGGGACATGCCCAGAACATGTGTGCGTGATGGGCCAGGCCTTCCTGGCACTGTTCATGTATGTCCTCCACCTCTGGGAGGAAACTACCAACTCAGGTTCTGGTTAGGTTTGCACTATGCACCACTTCCAGCTGCATTTGACTTAGCCTTTTGAACGTGGAGGTGGAGTTGACCCTGTTCAGTGCTTCGCTCCAGAGTCCCCACCCTATTTCAAACCCTAGCTCCAGTAGGAAGCCTGCCTTTCCCAGTAGTTTCCCATACAAGTCCCTGCAGTCTCCCCCCCCCCCCCCCCCCCCCAAGTTGTCTGCGTCCAGTAGTTCTTCTAATAGAGATTGTTTCAGGGCACTTGGGTATGTCATTGTTTCCCTATGTAGAAAGTTCTTAATTTGCATGTATCTTAACTGGTTTCCCCCGGTCAGTTGGAACTTCTCTGTCAGTTCCCCTAGTGCTGTCAGTCAGTTGTCCATGGAAAAGTCACTAACTGTCAGTGTCCCCGTCCTGTCTTCGCCTTTTAAAGGTGGCATTCATTTTGATGGACACAAACCTATGGTTGTTGCAGATGGCGGCCTTATGGACATTTTGGTCAGACCGAAGTGTTATCTTAGCTGGTTCATTGACTAGAGCGTGGCTATTACTACTGGGCTTGTAGAGTGCTTGGCCAGTGAGGATGGGAGCGATGCCGTGGCCAAGGCCCAGAGGACATCCCTGTGCAGGAACCCTGCTCCATTTTTACCCATTTGGTTTTTGGTTCCTTTCTCCATCCCTTTACTCTTTCCGTTGTTGCAGCCCAGTGATAATATTATAGGTTTTGGAGAGCCAGGCGCCCAATGCCTCGCGTTTTTTGCAGGAATATTTGGGCTGGTAGAACATGCCCATAGTCATTTTTCGGGAGAATTGCACCCAGTGAAAAGATCATGTAAATTGTTATGTAACGCGTGATCTTTCTTAATCTGCATAGATGGAGTAGTTGTCCTGTTGAAGACCACCAGGCAAATTGATGCATCTTTAATCCTGTAGCCAGAAGAAATATCCTTGATATTATGTTCTCAGCACAAGTACACTTCAAAAGCAATTTTTAATGTACTTCCCTTGTATTTGGATTTTAAATTGGAAGATGTTTTATAGCAGATGCTAATGCCATTATTGGGAGCACTGTGGGACAGGAGATTGCTGACCTGAACAATAATGTTAGGAATCCATATCAGAAGGTACATGAAATTCAAGTCACATCAGTAATTATACCAGTCCTGTTGTTAATTGAGTTCGCTCTGGCTGTTGGACCCAATACTCTAGCATCTCACTCCCTAGATCCAACTGATTCACCATGGAAACAAAAATGTTCAAAAAGCTAAACAGTTCAGAACAAAAATATCAATTAGTTCTGAATTTTGGATCATTGATTGTGAGATTCCCTCTCTTAAGCACACTTGGGCTGCTAAGGAAGCCAGCTAGGAATGTGTTTGCATTATAAATATGAAAACCAGCAGTGGGGGAATTCTTACATACCCGATTCATTTATTCCTGTATACTCAGTCATACACATCGAGCCTGCAAACTAGTTTTACCTGTGACCTCTTTTTCTATTTCTTATCTCTACCCCAACTGATTGTATTTTAATCTTTTGAGCTAAGCTTATCTATCACTACTGTACAATGACCAATTAATTAATGGCGTTAACCCACCATATTTCCCTAGCTTCTTGTCTTTTCAACCTGTCAAATATCCTTCAATATTCAGGTCCCAAGGGGTGGCATGTGGCACAGTGGTTAGCGCTGGGACTGCGGCGTTGAGGAGCCGGGTTCGAATCCCGGACCTGGGTCACTGGCCACGTGGAGTTTGCACATTCTCCCCGAGTCTGCGTGCGTTTCAGCGCCACAACGCAAAGATGTGCAGGTTAAGTGGATTGGCCATGCTAAATTGCCCCTTAATTGAGGAAAAAAAAGAATTGGGTACTCTAAATTTATTTTTTTTAATATTCAGGTCTTTTTACGAGTTATGCATTCTCTGCCCTTTTCTATCAGAGTACTGTTAAGCCTGTAGGTTCTGTACCTTCCTGCCACATGCTGGTTTTAATACCTAAATTGTTGGGCGAAATTCTCCCAGAACGGGAGAAATCGTCAAACTGCCGTAAAACCCGGGCGGGTTTTACGGCATCGCGCCCCTTCCCGACGGGGGACCGATTCTGGTCCCCCGTCGGGGCTAGCAGCCCGACGTCGGAGGCCCCGACAAGTCGGGCTTAACGAAAATCGTTAAGCCCGCTTGTCGGACTTAGCGCCGGCTGACGCGTCATATGACGTCAGCCGCGCATGCGCAGGTGGGAAGACTCCACCCGCGCATGCGCGGGTGACGTCATCGCATTTTTGCGCGAAACCCGCGCATGCGCGGTCCGGGTTGCCCCTCAGCCGCCCCGCGTATTGATACTGCGGGGCGGCGGAAGGACAAATAGTGCGCGGGCATCGGGCCCGCTGCCCGCGATCGGTGGGCACCGATCGCGGGCCCATGGCACCCTTGGCACGGCCGTGGTACTGCCGTGCCAATCGGTGCCATGGTTATTTTTTTCCAGGTGGTCACGACGTTTTTACGAATGGCAGGACCAGGTGTGTTTGCCGTTCGTAAAAAGGTCGTAAAGGGCTGGGACTTCGGCCCTTCTAACAGCTGTGAATCGCTGCCGGCCGTAAAAAAACGGCGGCAGCGATTCGGGTCGGGATTTCGGCGGGGGGGGGGGAGAATAGCGGGAGGGCGTCAAAAAAGTCGGGAAGGCCCTCCCGCTATTCTCCCACCCGTCGTGGGGGGGGGGAGAATTTCGCCCGTTACCTTTTGTGAGGGCCACAAAGAATCCAGCACGAGTTTTCAGGATACAAAGAAATAACATTTATTTACAAATTAACATATATATATATATACTCCTCTCTGTCTGGTTCCAAACTAGCCAGCTCTATTTATGCAGGGAGTCTGCTAATGATTTCTCTGCCCCCCTCATTGGGGAAGCTCATACTCCCACAGGATTGTGGGATTGCCATTAGTCCCCAGCCAATCGTAAGCAGGCAGGTTATAACATCCCTCCCCCAAAGTCCAAGGAATCCACTGAAGACCCTGGCGAGGGAGGGCTTCGGACTCGTTTTGCCGCAGGCCGGACACCATTTGCTCGAGGCGCTGGATCAGGCGGCATTTAACAAGATGGAGACCGGCGCTTCCGTGATGAACGACGTAACGGTTGTACATCCATGGCCCGTCGGCCCGAGGATTCCCCCTCTGAGGTGTCTTGGGTCTCCATCTCGGAGTCAGTGTCTGCTGCCTCCGTCATCTTGGTGCCTTTACCTCCACGCGGTTCTGTCACGACCTGCGCAGGCTTTGAGTGAGGCACCAGAGGAAGATTGTGAGGAATACTTTCCATTGTGTCTGGTCTCTGCGGCTGTAGGAATGAGCTCCTGGGGCGGGCAATCTTTGGCAGGAATAGTCTTCTGGACCGAACATGATCTACATGTTTGCGCTGGAGACGCCCCTGGGCTTGTACCTGGTAAGAGATTGGGCCCGTTTTGTGAAAGATTATGCCAGGGACCCACTCGGCACCACCAGCAAAATTCCGAACGAACACTGGGTCACCGGGCATAAACTGCCGAATCGGCCGATGCCGAGAAAAACCATGTCCCAGCCATTCTTGTGTGCGGCGTACTTCTGCGGCAATGTCTGGGAAAACCAAGCTAAGGCGGGTGCGAAGTATCCGGCCCATTAGGAGATCTGCGGGAGCTACCCCAGTCAACGCATGGGGGGTGGTCCTATACGAAAACAAAAACCGAGCCAGTCTCGTG
Source organism: Scyliorhinus canicula (assembly GCF_902713615.1). Taxonomy (NCBI): domain Eukaryota; kingdom Metazoa; phylum Chordata; class Chondrichthyes; order Carcharhiniformes; family Scyliorhinidae; genus Scyliorhinus; species Scyliorhinus canicula. The sequence goes on from NC_052151.1 coordinate 154,987,255, forward strand.
ACCATCGACCCGGAAGACTGCTTCTTTAGGCCTCGTTTGAATGTCTGCACTGTGCGCTCCGCCAACCCATTTGAAGCCGGGTGGTAAGGGGCAGTGCGGATATGGCGTATGCCGTTCATCTTCATGAACCTCGCAAACTCCTCACTTCTGAACGGAGTGCCATTGCCCGTGACCAGCACCTCGGGGAGGCCATGTGTACTAAAAGACAAACGCATCTTCTCGATTGTTGCGCAGACGTTGTGCCTCCCATCTTATGCACCTCTAGCCATTTAGACTGGCTGTCGATTAATAGCAGGAACATGGATCCTTGAAAAGGGCCGGCGAAATCCGCATGCAAGCGCCCCCAAGGCCGCCCTGGCCATTCCCAGTGATGTAGGGGCGCGGCCGGCAGAAGCTTCTGATGCTCCTGGCAAATGGAGCAGTTTTGGGCCACCTTCTCAATGTCGGTGTCGAGGCCTAGCCACCAGACTTAACTTCAGGCCAACATTTTCATTTTGGTCACACCTGGATGCCCATTGTGCAAGTCTCTCAGTATCAGCTCCTGTCCTTTTTCCGGAACAATCACACGCGTCCCCCACAAAAGGATGCCGTCTTCCACGCTGAATTCTGACAGCTTGGAGGAAAATGCCCGCAACTCGCCTGGGAGCTGTCGATGCTGCCAACCATACAGGACTATGTGCCGAACCTTTACAGGACTGGCTCCATCTGGGTCCACTCACGGATCTGTGATGCTGTGACAGGCATGGTGTCCATAAAATTTAGGGTTGCAACCACCTCACCTGTCGTGGGGGTCGACATGGGGCCGGTCGATAAAGGCAATCGGCTCAGTGCATCGGCATTCCCTATCTGGGTTCCTGGTTTGTGTTCCAGAGAATACTCCTATGCAGTGAGCAACAAAGCCCAGCGCTGGATCTGTGCGGAAGCAATGGGCGGTATTGGCTTATTCTCTCTGAAAAGTTCCAGCAGAGACTTATGATCAGTCATGATAGTGAAGTGGCGGCCATACACGTACTGATAGAAACGTTTCACCGCAAAGACCACCGACAGGCCCTCCTTCTCGATCTGCGCATACCTTTTTTCCGCTGCAGTCAATGTGTGGGAGGCGAAAGCCATCGGCCGCTCGGCCCCGTTCTCCATCTTGTGGGACAGGATGGCCCCAATACCATACGGGGATGCATCATATGTGACGAGCAAAGGCTTCCCAGGATCGTAGTGGGTTAGTAACCCAGAAGACGACAATTATTGTTTTACCCGCCGGAAAGCGGTTTCTTGTGGCTGAACCCAAACCCAGGTGTGATTCTTCTTTAGCAGAAGGTGCAACGGGGCCAGTGTAGTTGCCAGATTGGGGAGGAACTTTCCGTAATAGTTTACGAGTCCGAGAAACGAACGAAGACGCAAAGTGTCAGTCGGGGCGGGGGCCTGTTGAATCGCACACGCACCTTCTCTGCGACGGGGTGCAAACCTTCGCGGTCCACCTGATAACCCAGGTAGACTACTTCCTTCCCTGAAAAACGCACTTTGTGCGACGTAAACGGACTCCAGCCTCCAAAAAAGTCTAAGGACAGCCTCCAAATTTTCTAAATGTTCCTTCTCCGACGTCCCTGTGATCAAAACGTCATCTAAGTAGACAGCAACACGCAGTAAACCTCTCAAAATGCCCTCCATAGCGCGTTGAAAAATAGCGCAGGCAGAGGATACTCCAAAAGGCAAACGTGTGTATTCATACAGGCCCCGGTGTGTATTAATCATTACATATGGCCGGGAGGCAGGGTCCAGCTCCAACTGTAGGTAGGCGTGACTCATTTCTAATTTTGTGAATGAGAGTCCGCCTGCAAGCTTCGCTAGAGATCCTCTATGCGAGGCATTGGGTATTGGTCGAGTCGGGAAGCCGTATTCACTAAGTTTATAGTCGGCACACAAGCGAACTGTGGCATCTGGCTTCATTACAGGTACAATTGGTGCTGCCCAGTCAGCGAAACGGACGGGCCTGATGATACCCAAAGTCTCCCTTCTACCTTCTCAAGCAAGGCGTAAGGCACCGGGCGCGCCCGGAAATAGTGCGGCGTGGCTCCTGGTTCGACTTGAAAACAGGCTACAGCCCCTTTTATTTTCCCCAAACCAGGCTGGAATACGTCTGGGTATCGTCCTAGCACTTCAGTCAACCCTCCAGAAACTGTTTGGGGGATGTGCTGCCATTGCAACTGCAAATGGCGCAACCAGTCCCGACCAAACAGGCTGGGCCCATGGCCGCGCACCACGATAAGTGGGAAACGCCCCTCCTGGCATCCATAAACAACAGGGGTCATCGTAGTTCCTGCAATGTCCAATGGTTCCCCCGTATAGGTGGCCAACCAGGCCTGTGTGTCAGTTAATGTAAGGGTTTGTATACCCTGCTTGATGCGGTCGAATGTCCTCTGGGCGATCACGGAGACCGCTGAGCCAGTGTCCAACTCCATCTCAAGCGGGTGACCATTGACCCGTACTGTCACTTTAATGGGGGCCACACAGGGAGCTGCCACACAATGCAGCTGCAGGAGTCATCCTCCGTCTCCACGTCCTCAGGAGTAGTCGCCGCAGGTTCATCCAAATGGAAGGTACGGCCCCTGGGCTGGCCCCAGTTTCGGTCGGAACGACGGCGCTTCTGGCGCCCCCAGGACCGGCGTCCGCGACGGGGTCGGTGCCTACAAGTCTGACACGGACATGGCTCCTCATCCATTGGTTCTGGAGAAGGCTCCCTTCGGGGAGGAATGTCTGACGGCCACTGGCGTCGATCCGGACGTCGCCTCACCCAAGGTACCGCAGGGGTGCGGGGGGACGCTTTCGGACGGAAGGGCTTGCGCCCCAAGGCATGCACCTCCATTCCCTGAAGCTCCCAAACTCCTCGTTCTGCGCTCTCTCGGGACAATACTATTTGAATGGCCTGTTGAAAAGTCAATGTTGGTTCAGCTAACAACTTTCTCTGGGTGGCCGCATTGTTAATACTGCAAACCAAACGGTCATGTAACATTTCTGACAAGGTCTTACCATAGTCACAGTACTCCGCAATCCTGCGTAGCCTGGATAGAAAGTCGGCAAGAGATTCTCCTGGGGTCCTTTCAGCGGTATTAAACCGGTAACGTTGGACTATCGTGGATGGGGTTGGGTTAAAATGTTGCCCCAAGTTCACAAGTTCATCAAACGTTTTGGTGTCTGGCGCAGCTGGGTATGTAAGGCTCCTAATCACCCTAAACGTATGTGGGCCGCAGGCGGTGAGAAATATGACCACCTGCCGCTCGTTTTTGGTGATGTTGTTTGCCCGGAAATAGTAACGCATCCATTGTGCGTACTGGTTCCAGCGCAGCATCAAAAGCATCCAAAAGTCCATACAGAGGCATGGTGTAATAGAAAACAACTTCCAACCTGTGTCCAACAAAAATCCAGGGAGGTGGCTTCAGCAGTGTAGGCGGCGGCGGCGGCGGCGGCGGCAGCAGCAGCACTTGCTGCCAAACTCCTCTCTGTCTGGTTCCAAACTGGCCAGCTCTATTCATGCAGGGAGTCTGCTCATGATTTCTCCGCCCCCCTCATTGGGGAAGCTCATACTCCCACAGGATTGTGGGATTGTCATTAGTCCCCAGCCAATGGTAAGCAGGCAGGTTATAACATTACCCTGCTCTGCTTACCTTGTTCTTTCCCTTTGATTTACCAGATCTCCTTGCACACAATCCATTTCCTCAACTATTTTGTTTAACGTTTTTTCTGCTGGTCTAGTTATTGAAATAACCAGAACACTGGTGACAGCAAGGTTCAGGTGAAGACCACCCCAATGGTACAGCTCCCGCAGTACTGGTGCCAATGCCCATGAACCAAAACACAATCCTCTCACATCTTTGAGCCATGCATTCATCTCTCTGATCTTATATTTGCTCTGCCAATTTGCTCCTGGTTATCTTTGAAGTTCCATTTTATAATTTAGCCCCAATTGCCCATAAAGTCCGACACAAAACCACTTTCCTTGTCCTTTCTATATCTCTGGAAACCACATGGACCACAACAACTGGATCCTTCCTCTCCCACTTCAAGTTCCTCATCAGCCCTACGCAGATATCCTGAACCCTGGGACCAGGCAGATTACACAGCCTTCTGGTTTATTAACCTCAGAACTGCAGAAGATTGTGTCCATCCCCCTTTATCTGCTGCTAGCTTCTTATTTACTTCCCCCACTTGAATGGCTTCCTGTACCATGGTGACATGCTCAGTTTGCTCATCCATCTGGCAGCCCCCATTGCATAAATGTATAATGGTTGGTCATTCTGTAACAACAAGCTCATCATCCAATGGTGAAAGGCTAAACTTCAACCATTCTTTCTCCAAAAATTGTGATTTCTGATTTTTTTTACATATTGGCATGAAAAGTTGACCTCTTGAGATGAATGGAAGGATTATCATTATAGTTGCCTCACCGATGGCAACTATCTTTCATTGCCTTTGATGAAATATCACCTTCAGAAATCATCTGCTTAGGGCAGCACTGTGGCCTAGTGGTTAGCACAACCGCCTCACGGCGCTGAGGTCCCAGGTTCGATCCTGGCTCTGGGTCACTGTCTGTGTGGAGTTTGCATATTCTCCCCGTGTCTGCGTGCGTTTCGCCCCCACAACCCAAAAATGTGCAGAGTAGGTGGATTGGCCATGCTAAATTGCCCCTTAATTGGAAAACATAATTGGGTAATCTAAATTTATTTAAAAAAAGAAATCATCTGCTTGACAGTCAAATGTTTGCACAATTTTTGTTCGTGGATTACAAATGACACTTCTCCTGCCTTTTGCCTGCCTTCCTGTTCCAGATGCTGAGTGATCCCCTCTGCATTTCCAACATTGTTGTTTTCATTTCAGAACTTCAGCATTTGTGTTTCTTCCCATCTCTGGGGCGGGATTCTCCATTGCCCGTCGTAACGCGGGTTTCCGGCGAGAAAAATCGGTGTTAATCACTCCGGCGTCGGGGCCTTCTTTAAGGCCGCTATTCTCCGTTCCCGGAGGGGCTAGCAGCTGACTGACGCGATACGCATCAGTTTCACCAGCTGCGGAAGTGGTGAGATCCGGCGTGTTTTGGAGGAGGAGGAGGAGAGAGACAGACCCGGCATTTGGGGGGGGGGTGTTCCGGCATTTGGGGGGGGGGGGTGTTCCGGCATTTGGGGGGGGGGTGTTCCGGCATTTGGGGGGGGGTGTTCCGGCATTTGGGGGGGGGTGTTCCGGCATTTGGGGGGGGGGGGG